>NW_013952635.1:610747-640815 GCF_001266775.1 Austrofundulus limnaeus
TTTTTTACAGTGCAGTTTAAATTTATGACATATTAGTGGAAAATTCCCACTTCCCACTACAGCTGGGCCATAGCAAAAGTAGCCAGCAGCTAAATGTAGCTGCTTGTGAATCCTGTGCACCTCCAGCTAGTGGAGTCATTGTAGAACATTATGCATTATGGGAAACATAGTTTATGGTCAATTCTGGCATTACTGGTGGTCCAGACAAAAGTCACCCATGGGTGACATTTGGTTGGTGAATCTTGAGTTTTATTCTAAAGTGTCCCTAGGTGTGAGTGAGAAGGTGGGTTGTCTCTCATATCTCTTTGARGTCCTGTGATGGTTCTTGCAACCAGCCTGGAGTGCACCCCGTTTCCCACACCGTGACTAAAAAGGAACACATATATAGGATGGATWATGTAGACCCAAAAACGAAAAGGAGAATTCAAAAAATCAGATAGATGCAGTTGAATACCATTTTATAAGCATTATGTGGTATGTTAGTCAATGAAGATGATTCTCTTCCTGATATCCATTTAACTTAAAATGTTGTCAACTAACCTACCAAAAGTCYCCAAACATGACATCATCATCTGGGCTCTTCCAAATACTCTAAAAATGTAGTATACCTGTGACTTCAGAAAAAGTAATAATACATTTCCCCCACTGTGCTCTTTACAAAAATAAAGCATTTTGGGAATCATTTTTATTTATTTACTTTTATTTTATTTCTTTCCACAAGTGAGACCTGTAATCATAAACAGGAAAAGTTTAGTTTGTTTTAATGTCAGACAGTAAGAAAATAAATGTGTGTGTGTTTTTATGCAGTGTGTGGAAACTATTGAAAACACATGGCAGAATTGCTCTCTTTTGTGTTGCCACACAAAGACACATTGTGCTCACTTCTCATATTTGTGTATTCACGGTTCTTTTCTCTTTAAGCTGTTCTCAGAAAGGCCACCTCCAGTTGAGTCTCACATTGTTGTCCACCCAAAATTCCTGTGTGTGAGAAACAGCTTTTAAACAGCTGCAGCCATCCTGAGGCGTTTAATTGTGTTAGGCAGCCAGAGGCCATTTTGTACAACAGGGCTTCTGACAATACGGCTCTGATTGTGGTTCTGGACAAACAATGGTGTCGTGATTTGAGCCACTTGGTTGGTGATTGCCGTCAGGATTTTTCTGACTTTGGCGGCGGACAGCGTCAACATCCGCCTCGGAGCCCACTCTATATTCACTTTGCCTCAGCAAATCTAAACAGCGAGTAGATTTAACTATTTATTTTTCTCAGATGAGAAGCTCAGCTCCTGCCTTGCTAAATGTAACCCCCTTCGAGCTTTAACAACAGCCGTAATGTTCCCCTGCAGATTTTCGTCATGCTCCATTTGCATCATTGACATTCAGATCTTTTGAGAAATCCTATCTCTTTAAAAGTAACCAAAACAAGGAGCAGCAGATCTGAAGTTTGAAGGCAGAGCTGGATTTCTCTAAGCTGCGACTGCTGGTGACAAGTTTGCAAACAGCTTCACAAGGAGTCTCCAAAGTATCTCCAAATGTTTGCAGGAGTTCTTAATTTCCTCACATGAGCTGCGGTACTTTTGCGGAATTTTGAACACGTTCAAAACATGAAGTCTGACAAATCTTATTTTAGTCACAGTGTTTTCCATTTTAAACCCCTTTGGATTATATATCCAGAGATTCATCCATCCATCCATTTTCTGCACACGCTTCTTCCTTTTCAGGGTTGCGTGGGTCACTGGTGCCCATATCCAGCAGTCACAGTGCGAGGGGCGGGATACACCCTGGACAGGTCGTAAATCTAGCTGTAKTTTCACACCTGCACATGAGCTTTACTTATGTCAGAAAACATCTGAATGTCCAGGTCTAAAACCACACAGATTCAGAACAATAATTAGTACAAAAAAGGGGGGAAAGTCTAAATTTACCTGTTTTTTTCAAATGTGTATACTCTATTATAGTGGTTCCCAAACTTTTTATCTTCTGACCCACAAAATATCCACGGCAAAAACTTGTGACCCCAAATATTACTGGTCTGAGTACACGAACTTCATTAATAACCCTAAAAACACAGACTTTTTGACAATCTAAACAGCTTGTACACAAATATAAATACTTTTTTATAGTTATTTTGTGTTTTTGTAATAGTTATAGGGAAAATATTACACCAGCAATTATTTTATTACCCTTTAAATTGATTTCTGGAGATTATCCAAAGTGCTTCATGACCCATAATTGGGTCCCAAGCCCAACTTTGGGAACCAAAGTGCAGTGGTTCCCAAACTTTTCAGCTTTTAACCCACAAAAATAACAGTAGCAGAGACCTGTGCCCACAACTATTTTTGGATGAAAAACATTTGAATCAGGTCAACAAAACATGGGCATAGTAACAATATTTTATACTACATTTATCCATTTTAAATACACTAATCTCACTCCTTTGTAACAACTAAGGCAAAAACGTAATTAATTCAGAAAATATTTTCAGGACCCCACTTTGGGTCCCGACCCCAACTTTGGGAAACACTACTCGATGTGGGCACAAAGCAAGCTCAGGCAGGTATGGTGTTGGTGGAAATGGGTCATGTTCTCAGAAATTTCATCATTTTTCTTGAAGTTTTTGGGCAGAGAAAAAATATCAATAAAAAATAAGTCTCCCGCCTTGACAACGAGGACAAAAATGCATGAGTACATGCAAAATTCATTTAATAGTTAAAATATCTTACAAGACGATCTTCTAAGCTTTGCTAACATCAGGAGACACTAAAAAGTTGCACAAAAATGTAATTGACATTTTCAGTGGGGTGCAAAAGTTTAGGCACCCTTGTTAATTTTCCTGATTTACCTTTATAAATCATTGATTGTTTGGATAAAAAAATCAGTAATATATCATATAGGGGACAAACAGTTTTATTTGAGAACTGAAATGAAGTTCAATTCAATTTCAGTTTTCAATTTATCCATTTCATTAAAACAAAAAAAAAAAAAATTTCAAAACAAAATACCAATAAAAAATATAGAAAAGAAAAATGAGAGAATATATCAAAATCACAAATAAAATAAAATGAAAGGCAGCAGAGAAAACTATCTTGTATCTGCCCCTTTTTTCTAGAATAAGTTCGTATAACAAAAAAATCTGTTATTAACAAAACAAAAGACAAGAACATCTAAAGCCTCTAGAACAACAATTTATATAGATACACATACTATTTTGTATTTCTTTAGCAAACCAGCTTTTATCATTTTCTTAAATGTGCATAACAATCCTGCATTTTTTACATCACTCCCCAAATTATTCCATAGTTTTATTCCTTGAATTAAAGTACACCRTTCCTTCAAACTAGTTCTGAATTTGGGTTTTACAAATATCTCTGTCCCTTTAAGGTTTTACCGGCTCTCTCTTAACAAAATTTACTTGGATATTTAAAGGAAATGTGTTTTTGTGGGCCTTATACATAACCAGTAGAATTTTATGATTAACCAAACCAAAGAACTTCAGTATTTTCAATTTACAAAATAATGAATTTGATGGGTGACGACAATGTTTTCCAGTAATAATTCTCACAGTAATTTTCTGTAATTAAAAAAAAAACAGGATTTGTAATTGTCCTACACRCTTTCCCCCATACTTCAATTCAATAAACCAAGTGTGGAATCTATCATTGCATTATATAACATATACAGAATATGATATATRTACATATACTGAACGTGTATATATATCAGTGCAATAATTGGTTCAACAAAATTAGGCAGGTGCATAAATTTGGGCACTAAAAAAACATCTTAACGCAATAATTAGTAGATCCTCTGTTCCCAGGAATAACAGTTTAGGAAGGCTACCCAAACYTTTGCACCCCACTGTATATCTTCTCCATATTCCAGTCTGTGAACRTCCTTTCTGTCCACTCAACCTTCAGTTGAGGCCATTCTGAGCCTGGTTCTGTTGAAGGCATCTCTTTGTTAAAAGGGAGTCATTTCTTTCCACTGTCTCCAGCAAACCACCCCTGTTCAGGATGAGGGATTGCATTTAAATTATGATACAATACATAATGCTAGTTCCCTAAGCTAAAACAGCTTTTGCTCATTGGCACTTTGTAATATAGTGATAATGACTGTACTGAATCATATGTAGACTGAATGGGTAAAAAATGGTAAATGGACTGTACTTATATAGCACCTTTCTATCCATCCAGGACACTCAAAGCGCTTCACACTACAGACATTCACCCATGCACACACACACATTCACACACTGATGATGGTAAGCTACATAGTAGCCACAGCTGCCCTGGGGCACACTGACAGAAGCGAGGCTGCCATACACAGGCGCCACCGGACCCTCTGACCACCATCAGCAGGCAAGGCWGGTAAGGTGTCTTGCCCAAGGACACAACGACTGAGYYGACTGGACGGGGATCGAGCCAGTGACCTTCCGGTTCCAGGACGGCTCTTCTAACCACTCTACCACAGCCGCCCCAATTGGACAGCACACAATTGGATTTGGACTTGAATTAATTTTATCGGAACACAATGTGTTGTTGTGTTGTATAGTTCCCCGAGATGACCAGTTGTTGTTAGTTGACACTATAAATACACTGGAATAAATTTATTTTATATTACATTTAAGCTGCTTCAACCATAAAAGTTATTCAAGCAGCCATATTTTGCAACATGTCTTTCTTTCAGCACCTCCGTGTCATATCTAAGATACATATTTATGTTCACTGTGATTTATTTGGTATATGGGAGTTCAGGCATATAACACAGAACTCCAAATTATCTCCATTTTATTTATTACACGGTACTGACAGTACTGTAAAAATTAGGCACAAACAAATATAATGGTTGGCAGTTTTTTCACAGATTTATACATTTATTTGGAATGTCACTTCAAAAGTCAAACATTTGTTTAAATCTACAAGTACACACTGAAATGATTTGCACTGTTTTGTGTGGCTAGTATTTTATGAAATCTATTTCAGAAATATGCTGCTTAGACTGTGTAAATCATAACACTTAAATAAAATGCCCTTTTTATTGTATTCATTGTATGATGTCTATATATAAAAAGGTGAGAAAAACATGTACACACGAGGATAGTACAGTATCTTAAGTGGTGATCCACGTCTACAGCAGCTGTATTAGTCTTTATCTATGCACATATTTGCTGCAGTGTTAAAAAAAGGTGAATAACTCAACAAACACAACCGAAGTATGAAATATGCATGTGGTTGGAATGCAGATAAACCTGCAGGTAGGAAGCTTGTGTGGGTGGACAGATGGAAGGWGTAAGGAGAAAAACCCAGGATGAGGTGACAGCATTGTGTTGGAGGAGCAGAGGGTGACAGGAGGGTGAAGCTGCCTTCGTCTCCTGGCAGGCTGAGGAGGAGGGTAGGGAAGCAGCGGGGGGACCGGAGGAGGGCAGGAAAGCATACTCACCACATGCTTTTATTAACATTTGACGAAAATGAAAAAAGAAAAAAAAAAAGAAAAGTGCTGTTTTCCAGCTTTAGCTACATCTTTACTCAGACAGTTTTATTCTCCCTGATTATTTCCAGGAACCTCTGATTTAAATAAATGTTTACACTGCATCTAAAATATACAACTTCTGACAAGCATTACTTGTACTTTTTCCAAAAAAAAGGTTGTGGTCATTGCATCATGTTAGCTGTTTCATTTAGTTGAAATGCAAATTACTTAGCAGAGACAGCACTTAAAATGAGTTATATATCAAATGATGCAACTGTTTAAAAGGAAAAAAAGACATCTAGCCGAGGCTAATTTGCTAATCCCTATCCCTGGTTAGGCTTGACTTCTTCTTGTCTATTTATGTTAAATGATTAAGCTCTGCACCAGTCAGTCATTGAAGAAATGTGTGAGGAAAACAATTTTGTAGTCAAATGTAACTTCAAAAGATCATAATCCTGTCATTTCAGTTTTATTGGCCAAAGAGAATGGCTTTCTCTCCCGTGTCTACTAGACTTTGTCAGAAAGCTTATTGGCTAATTGTTTTGGGTCGTATTGTAAAATTAAAGCTCTAAATGTACATACTTGAGTGGAAAAGAGTGATGTATATATGTGTATGCTCTTTTTGAATGATATACAATAGTCTATGGTCTGCTGTATTGAAAATCCCAACATGCAGCAGCGCTGTCAGAGAAAAAAAACAACAATGTTGGATATTCAGCCTTCCTTGTGAAAGAATGTGGTTTCTCCGCTACTAAACCTGCGTTGTAGTAATTWAAAAAATGATTGGTTAAATTGGTATGTATCAAATGCATTACTTTGAAAAGAAGTTTAACCATGCCTTTTTTATTATACTTAAAGGTCTTAAAGGCGGCCTATTATGGAGGTCTTAGCACAAGTTAGGATCCATCTGTGGGCTATACAAAACATGTTCATTTGATGTAATTCACAAAAAGAATCTCAAATAATGAAATTTCATCTTTTCAGTTCTTCCTGTTCTTCAGCTCTCTCCAGAACATGCTGTATGCAGAGGTTGCTATGCAAATCCCCCTCCCATCTATTTGTTTACGTTAGCTTCGCCCCCCAACATGGTAGAAGTTTCCAAAGTGAAACTAATTTCACAAACTACAGCTTTATTTGGCAATATTGTTAGAAAATTGTCATCAAAGATAAAAATAAAACTAACCCAGACATCTCTGTTCTCTGTGGCTGCTGTAAAAACAGCACAACTATCTGAGGAAGTGGGCGGAGCTTCACCTCGGGTTGCCTCCTGAGGAGCAGGACTCTGGTTTAGGTTGCTAGGTGACTGTTATTGTGACATCAGAATAACTTGCTTTGAGAAATACCATGTTTCTAGATACCTAAAAATACATGTACTGTAACTACAGCTAAAAAACGGCTGGGTGCTTTTTTTATTTTTTGATTTTTTTGGTGTTTGGACTGCTTTTCCAAGCAGTAAAAACCCAAAAGTAAGTTTAAAAACATGAAAAAAGTGAGTTTTGCATAATAAGTGCCCTTTAACTTTGAACTAATTTTGTAGACTAGGCCACCTTACTTCAGTGTAAGTCAAGACCAAGACCACAGTGTCTCGAGACCAAGACAAGCCCACACTAAGTCAAGACCAAGACCAAGGGAGGGCACGACCGATACCAGAAAAAAATAGTACCCTAAAAGGTAGAGTATTCTGTATACATGTAGCTAACTTAATTTATAGAGTGAATATTGACAAAATCTTTGTGTGAGGGCAGAGGAAAGAATTGTGCTACAGAGGCAGGTTGCTAACATTAGCTAACGTTAGTGACAATAAAATTGTAACGTTGTCCCCACCGTCTCTGAAAGTGAAACACTGCAGAATTTACAAATTGCTGTACAATTTTACCTGGGTGTTGTTTTACAACATTTTTATGTATCATTTCTGTAGCCATATTGTTTTACTGAAATTTTTGCAGACATCTCCCACTCCCAGGGAACCACTGCTCATTTTCCTGGAGTGCCGCGTGTGAGTGAAGGGGGGTGGGGATGGGTGACATGCAGTAACAAAAATAAATAAATAGCAATGAGTCAGGTTTGGATTAGAATCAGTATGTTTTAAATCCAATCAAAGCAAAAATATTAACAAAAAAATTGGACACTAATCTGGCTGCTTAATTTTTTTGGTGTGTTCCATTGATGTGGTCTTGACTGGTCTTGAAATAAAGTCCTCAATGTCCAAGACCAAGACAAGACCGGGACCATCAACAAATGGTCCTAAGATCAGTCTTAAGACCAAGACTAGTCTCAAGAACTACAACACTACTTTAAACCCTGATGTTTCCTTATCAAGGCTTTAATTTTTTGAAACTTGCCAAAACTTTGTTACATCTGTCCTGATGTCAATCTATCCTAATCGTTTCACCAATAATCTTTTATTGTATGCTGAAAAGGTTAACTCACCTGAATTTTTTCTCTGTGGGACAATAGTCTTTTTTCTATAATGTAGTAATCTAATAGTTGAAAAGATTAGCTGTTGTTGTCTCCATTAAATTTTGGGGGAGGCTATTGCAGTGCTGTTTTAAATGAAYAAATTACAATTTTAGTGATTCACTTAACTCTGTAAATAGAGCTTTTTAAGCTCCCAGGTCACTTAAAACTAGAGAAATGTAAAAATGCTTCCCACTTTAATTGCATGATAAACTTTTAGCAAACTTTGGTCCAACCAGGTCATCATAAGTAGCTGAGTATTTGTTTATAGTTTCAACATTTCCCACTAATCAGTTTTATCTTTAGCTTATCGTTTTAATTAGTTTTGAGTCATTTGACCACAATAAAATTTTAATCAAAGCTACATTGATATTTTAGTAGTCTTAAATGATTGAAATTCCTTTGCATATTTAGTGCCCCACATTTTCTCTTCCAGGAGCTCAGATGATCAGTTTGTAGATAAACTTAGATGTTTGATTGGAATTAGTGTCCACTAATAGGATAAAGTAAGACAATCAAAAATAGCTGTTCGTCTTATCAGGGATTGTTAAAAAAGTCTAAAATGTACAATAAGTTACAGCATTAACCAAACGCTACATTAGCCGTTGCTCTAAAACTTTTTAGGCAACACTTTTCTGATGTAAAAATGTAAAAGCTAAAATTGCTACAAATGTCCAAACGGATTTAAAGTTTGACTAACATTCCAATAAAGGCACACACATATTTACACACACAAATATACACGTGTGTGTATAAAATCTCACATTAAAAGCATGCGCTCCCATTCTCCTTTCCAGGGCATCACATACTGCTGTTTTATCAAAGCAGCAGGCATTTCAGACAGATATTTAGTCATTTGACATTGTTGGTTTAATGCACCAGATGTTGGAGTATTACACGGGCATTTTAAACTGAGCAAATATCAGTAAGGAGCAATTATTCAAAAATATGTTATAGGGTCCTCATGAGTTGCAGAGAAAAATGTGTATGTGTGTGTGTGTGTGTATGTTTGGGGGGTGTCTTTCAAGGAGGATTTTTACTGCTTATTTTTGTTTGTTATTATTATTGCAATAAAAGGTGGATTGCCAAGTAATTTCTTGTGCTTGTCTGTCTATTAGCGAAACAATGTTTCATGAACTGCTGGATGAAACTGTTGAAACTCTTGGATCACACAAAATCTTTCTTTCACGCGTTGGCATACAAGGCAGAAGCCAATATGTCTTTGTTAAGAAAATGTTAATTTAGTTCCTTTTTTATTCTATCTATTCTATCACTCTCACACTTTTTTGACTAAATTGAGGCTAGCTAACAATGTATTAGTTCAATTGGTTTTATGTTTATAGATCAAAGCTCCTCAATAGATTAATCAACCTATATAGTTAATTACATGGAAATAAATTCCATTCTTGTTTATTTATTTTCTGAGGAAGCCATTCTTTGGTTAAAATCATGTCTTTAAAACAGAAAAAAATAAAATCAACTCTTCTGATCTTGATAACTATTTAGGAGTCCCACAAGGCTCTATTTTAGTCCAGTTTTGTTTACAGTTTACATCAAGGGGGGAATGTGCAAAATCTACTTTTTTAGCCATTAAATGTTTTTTTTTCTGTACTTGGAGTCTGTAGGAGTGCAGAAAATTAGATTTTACTCTCTGGTGCTGCTTAGTTATCTTTATATTCTATTTGAGTCATGTTTGTCAAACTGTTTAGTTTTATCGATTCTCTATGACATACATTGTTGTACACTAAAAATATGTTGCAAAGAAAATGTCTAAATTTGGATGTTTCTGTGAGAAGTGCTTGGCATCACACTAGGTTCCAAATTATCCTAAACACATTAAAAAGTGGACAAAATTTCAAAATTTCATCTTCAATACAGAGAACATATAGGACCATAACTGACAGTAATAAATAAGTAAACGTGGCAGTGTTCACATTTGTCTGACAATTTTCTGCATAAATAAAACAGTGTGCTAAAACCCACACATTACCAGCAAACCAAGGCAGGCGGAAAAAAGAAAAACAGATCAGTCTGCTAATACCAACCATGTTTTATCTTCCTAAACACACATGTAGTATCCATCATTTCATTTCAGACTCAGCAGCCACAGTTCAGCTGTAAGAATGTTACTGGGTTTTTTTTCTTCTCAGAACGATCATTTAGACAAGTGAAAAACAGATATGTAAGGAATGGTTGACTCATTTCAGACAGTATTTTGAGATGCAGGGTTCTTTGGCTGAGAAACACAATGAACACATTCACTGTTGAATAATACTACAATGGCTGTGTTTACCTAAAAAAAATCTTAGTCTGCATATTCTTGGATAAATGAATTCCTTTAACAAATATAAAATGTTTTCAGTCTTGCAAGCTAAGGCTTAAAAAAATAATAAAATCTGAGTGATATTATAAYTAGAATGATGCAACTGGTATGACTGAGTACTTCCACACAAAATCATCTCAGTATTTAAAAAAAAGGCCAGCCATAGCCATTTCTGTTTGGTGATGTTGGTTAGCTGCAGTGGCCTTGTTGGGCCAAGTGGACTGTTAATGCAAATATTACTGTGTGACAATTTCATTCAAATCAGTGGTTAATGTTTATATTTTGCTAACAGGCAGACAGAGTTGACCCTAACATTATGAGGCCTATGACATATTTTTTTTTTGTAATAAATAATGATTCAATTTTAAAAAAGATAACTCTGTTAACTTATTGCAAAAAAGGTTTTACATCACTGCAATGAGCAGAAGTCGAGATATTTCCATGTGAAATAACAGGAAGTGATGGCAAAAAGGAATGTCTGTATGTGAACAGAGAAGCGAAGGCTAACAACACAGACTAGAGAAGAATCTGACGTTTCTTTAGATTATTTTGAGTCACTCTCAGTGAAAGATGAAAAAGAGTCAGAGTTCAAATTCTATTGTTTCAATAAACAAAAGACCAGGGACTTTGCTTTTTTACAGTTTTCCTTTGATGTCACTTCCTGTTTCACTTTGGCTGAGCCAAGTTCAAAAGAAAATATATTTGTTCTTTGACAAAATCATGTGTAATATGCCAAGTTTTTTAAATATAAAGATGTTTGCTCTGACATTTTGTGTTTGAAGGATATGCATGGCACAGGCACTTTGAATGCCCAAATTTTAAACACAATCTCGCAAATGTGTTAGTGCTTGGAATATCCTGTTAAGAACTATCACACTTTTTTTTGCCTAATAAAATCTATAAAATTTACTGAGCTCTTGCCATTTTTTTGTATGGTAAGGTTGATTAGCTGTGGCAGCCATCTTGAATTGTGTTAACTCCAAATGTTTATCAGTCATAGGTTACCCATACTGTGATTATAAAATGTTTAATTTTAATCCATCCAGTGGTTCATGTCATGTTTTGCTAAAGAACATAAAGGCAAAGACACAGTACAAAGTATTTGATAATGTATATAAAGTACTTGAAAAAAACCTAAGTAAAAGCACCTTATTGGAAAAGAAATTTTGTAAGAATAAGTTTAACGAATAACAAAAGTGCTTATGTAAAAAAGAAAACTGCTCACGAATGTAAAAGTACTTTTACACACACACTTAAATATAAAATATTGAATTTACTTAAAGTTATGTCAACTAGTTGCACAAAAATGAGTTGAGTAAATTTAAAAAAGTTGACATAATTTGTTTAGGCAAATTCAACACTTCATTTTTAGAGTGAAAAAATAACTTATTTTATTACAACGTCTGGTCTTTTATAAATTTGTAGCATTTTAATGTAAAAAGGTTAAAGCAAATAGTTTTTGTTTTGAATGTAACAAAGTAAAAGTTGCAATTTAAACACAATACTTGGTAAAATTACAGAGCCTCAAAAAAAGGGCTTATTGAAGTAATGAAATAAATGTAATTTGTTACTCATGTCTGTGAACAATAAAAAGAGGCAAGGTCAGGCTTTGGATAAAATATTCTGTTGAATATTTTGTCAGCATTCTGTTTTGTTTAACACTTGGAAAAAGAAAACAGCTTTTTCTAAATTTAAAAATGCTTCTTTTTTTCTTTTGAGAAAGCATTTTTTGGTGCGGTAAGCTCGCCCAAAGTGAGCTCAACTGCTTAAGCTTTGTTTGGCCCTGCAGCAGCAACAACACACAGTGAAGTTCAGTCCTCCCCTCGGATCTGTCACCTCTTTCATCCCGCTTGGGTTTGTGGGCCTGCATTAGTTCCAGCTCTGTATCTGATGCACAGGAGCTCTGTGGATCTCAGTCATTCTGACTCACTGAAGTTCACTTGTGCAGCTTTTCGTAGCTCAGCTTCCAACAGTGTTAAATGTTACTAAACATGGCAAAAATAGCTGGTTGGGACAGATTTTTTCACCACGTCACAGTGAAGATATGTGATCTGAAAGTCTGGTGCTTCTGCTGCTTRTTTTAGAAATGAATACGTCATTGTGGGAGAAATGTAGGGGTGGAGTTTCTGGCCCCATTTACACAGAGCTGGTTTTCAATGAAACCTCAAAACTGTTTAATTTAATATAAAAATTCATTTTAAATATATTGTAGACTTAAATTCTATGATTTAATGCAACAAAATAAACAATTATTATTATGATTATTATTATTAAAACTAATATTAATAATAATAATAATAATAATAATAATAAGAAGAAGAAGAAGAAGAAGAAGAAGAGTGGGCCTGACGTGGGATGCCTGGCCCCTGAGCTGTTGACTTTGATGTGGCCCCCTAAGTGATTTAGTTGAATAGCCCTGACCTGAACTAGAATCAGCTGTTTGTAAAACATCTCATGAACCATTGAACTGATTACAAAAAATAAAATAAAAAAACACAACTTTACATTGATTTGACATTTAAAACCCAACCCATTTCAAAATGGCCACCACAGCCAACTAAACAGCAAAAACAATGACTCTGGTCCAGGTGTGGCCAATATTTGTACTCAAGGGACAATTTCCTGCATGTTGTACTTGTTTTCCTGCTCCAACATACCTGGTTTTGTGATTGAATTTCCTCACATTCTGCTGAAGCTTGGTGATCAAAAATCATTCAAGTGCAAACAAATTAAACATGCAGGATTGAAGTCTTAGAGGACCAGATTCCCAAACCCTACAGAATGACCTGAGTTTACGTACATTTAGTTCAGATTTGGTGCAATCATAGCTGAGCATTGCATCAAAATATGCATATAATCCAAATTCTAGCAGGGGAGAAAATGCAAAATATCACATGAGACTGAACATAGCCTTTCAAAATTTGACCAAAATGTGTACAACCGCRCTATTTTTAAATATAAGATCATTTTAATCTACATGTCTGGCAGGAAAGGTGGTGAGCATTATACAGTTCTTCAAGGACTACTAGGCCATTACATACTGTATATTTATAAAAAGCTTCTGTCCACAAAAAAGGGCAAAAACAAAAAAAAAATACCTGTGGACTCAATCCAACAACCTCCTTGCTGAAAGGCAACAGCTCTGTCAACTAAGTCACCATGCCACCACAATGGCAGTTTATGTAAATTGTAAAAACAACAAATATGTATGCTTGTTTCTGTACAAATAAAGGAAAAGAAAATGACTTTTACCTGCATTGATCATATATATATATATATATATATATATATATAGTCAGAATGCACAGGCCTGATTAGATAAAGAAAAGAAATAAGTCTGGATGAGATGGGTATAATCGTGAAGCACCACTGGTGGTCTGACTCTGCAGGATCTGGTCTTGGATCACAATCAGCATTCGGTGTAGGGCTCTGCCAAACACTGCTATGTAATCACATTATATCCATCTTGCATAATAAAGGCCAAAGCCTGAAGCGACTATTATCATCTAATTTACTTTTTTCTCCATGTAGTGATTTTGTTTGCATGCACGATTGAGCTTCTGATGCATACTCAATGCTAAGAAAGTACAGTTTTAGAAAAAAATAAATTGCAAATGTTTTTGTTAAACTAAATAAAATAATAAAGGCTAGAATTTCTTGAATGAATACATATTGCTTGTCGCCTTGCAGGCCAGAGTTTTCATCTTGCAGGATGTGTTAGCTCTCAGAGTATACACAATGAATAACTGCCAGCTACTACCATGTAAAATTTACTTCAAGTTCTGTACAGTTCTTAGACTTATAGCCTCTTTTATGTGTTCTGGGTTCAGTTAGTTATGGCGACCATACGGAAGTAGATTAGATCCAAAAGTAAAGAGTCGTAGATGTCCAACAAACATAGAGTGACCGTATATTGACCCTCAAAAATCCGTAATTTTCACAAAAAATGTACTACTGAGTATTGGCCTCAGAGATATAAAGAACATGGGGTGGAAATAGCATCTGCAGCACAGAGGAGTAGGGAAACGAGGAAGAGACAAGTAGGGGTCTCTGCAGTACATGTCCTGTGGGCAGAGATGGCCCTATCCGTGATTGGCGGAGGTCTTGACGTGAGTGGAGATGGCCATGGGTGTAGTTGGCCCCAATCGTGAATGGCGGAGTTGGTGTGTAGGCGGAATTTTCCCTAACCTTAATTGGTTGGATTGACTTGTCTTGTGGGATGACTTAAAAGAGGAAGTATTTTCTACTGCRATATATACCATTACCGTGAAGGGGTGCAGTTTATACCGTGATGTGAATTTGAGGTCATACCGTCGAGCCCTTCTGTCTATGTACAGTTTAAAACAGAACAGTGATTCAAATAAAAATATTTGTGAACTTGTAAACATCATTTATTGACTTCAGATTTGGTGCAGCTAGCACCATCCTGTCTCAAGTTATGCCTAAAATTATTCTTAAAAAACATACGTGCTTCCTGTCCGACTCCAACAAGCTAGTCCTTGCTGCCCACAGCTTCTTCAAAACCCACTGTCAATCTGACCAATCACGTTTTGGGCCAACCACGTCCACAAAAGTCGAAAAGACCAATTATGTCCTGGACCAACTCTTCCCACCAAAAAAGAAACTCCTACTTAGTGACTGCAGAAACTCCCTTTCAAGGAGGGGTATGGAGCCTCTCTCTAGCAGCAAAGCGTGCTGGGAGATGGTTAATAACATGTTATTAATTGGGTTTGTTTATGTTGTATGGGCTCTGAGACATAAAATACATTTGAAGCTGAGTTTCTTAAAAAAAATCTGTGAGATTTCTCTATACATATCTGCAAAATGGGGGACAATCTTTACAGCTTGACATGAATGAATAAATTTGTATTTTTTGAAAGGTGTAATAATATCTGACAAACAGGTTGTATCCAAATTCAGGGTCTTTCGAAGGCTGAATTTGTCAGCTGCTTACACCACTGTGTTGTGCCAAAAGCTGTCCAAATTTGAACAATCCTTCAAGTGCGGCCCACAAATGTGTCTTTCTTTTTCCCAGATTTAAGGGACAGGTCTCTCCTCGGCCCAGCCTATCCAAAAATGCATTACGATCTGACTGGAGATTATTAGTTTTTTGCTTGTAATGGCGGACAAAGCGATTGAAAGGAATACAGTTTTAAATAAAACTCGTGGTATAAAAAATGGAAAATTTGAAGTGGCTGTATTAATGATGATTTTGTCATTTGATTAAGTTTGTTTTTCAATCTTATACTGGTCAGAAACCAAATGAGCTGGTATGCTGAAATGAACGGGCACATACAGTGGGTCCCTTAGTTCTTTAAATATTGCCTTTAAGATAATTTTATTTCATATTTTGAATAATATATTGATATTTTGCTAATTTCAATCTATTTTTCAAGTTGCTAGGCGGTAGGACATACAGCGGGTAAAATAAGTATTAAACACGTCACCATTTTTCTCAGTAAATATATTACTAGAGGTGCTAATGACATGAAATTTTCACCAGATGTCAGTAACAACCCAAGTGATCCATACATACAAAGAAATCAAACCATAAATGTCCAGAAATGAAGTTATTTGTAATAATGTGGAATGGCACAGGGAAAAAGTATTGAACACACTTACTCAAATTTATCTAATACTTTGTACAAAAAACTTTGTTGGTAATGACAGCTTCAAGACGCCTCCTGTATGGAGAAACTAGTGGCATGCATTGCTCAGGTGTGATTTTGGCCCATTCTTCCACACAAAAACTTCACTGTTGGTATGGTGTTTTTGGGCTGATGTGCAGTGCCATTTGACCTCCAAACATGATGTGTATTCTGGCATCCAAACAGTTCAATGTTGGTCTCATCTGACCAGACTATATTCTCCCAGTATTWCACAGGCTTGTTTAAATGTTGTGCAGCAAACTTTAAAGGAGCTTCAACATGCTGTTTCTTCAGCAGTGGAGTCTTGCGTGGTGAGCGTGCATACAGGCCATGGCGGTTGAGTGCATTACTTATTGTTTTCTTTGAAACAATCGTACCTGCTAATTCCAGGTTATTCTGAAGCTCTCCACAAGTGGTCCTTGGCTCTTGGACAACTCTTCCGATCATTCTTTTCACTCCTCTGTCAGAAATCTTGTGAGGAGCACCTGGTCGTGGTCGATTTATGGTGAAATGATGTTCTTCCCACTTCTGAATTATGGCCCCAACAGTGCTCACTGGAACCTTCAGAAGTTTAGACATTCTTCTGTAACCGATGCCATCATTATGCTTTGCAACAATAAGGTTGCGAAGGTCTTGAGAGAGCTCGTTACTTTTACCCATCATCAGATGGTTCTTGTGTGATACCTGTTCATCATTTGGGACTGAACCAGCTGATATTAATTTGCACTGACAAGGGGCAGGCTTGCTTTCAAATTACTGAGAGAGTTCAGCTGGTGTCTTGCCTTTCCATGCCTTTTTACACCTCCCTTTCTTCATGTGTTCAATACTTTTTCCCTGTGTCAGTCCACATTATTACAAATAACTTCATTTCTGGACATTTATGGTTTGATTTCTTTGTATGTATGGATCACTTGGGTTGTTACCGACATCTGGTGAAAATTTCATGTCATTAGCCCCTCTAGTAATATATTTACTGAGAAAAATGGTGACGTGTTCAATACTTATTTTACCCGCTGTATGCTGCGTAAGGGCAGAAAAACAGCTGAAGACATGACCGTCTAAATTTACAGCCACTTTTTTCAGGTCTTCATGGTAGACTATGGACCCAGCCCACCTAGATCTGGTATTCCTGGTCCTTCGATGGACACAGCCCCAACTGTTTTGCTAAGTCATGCATGCTCACAGTCACAGAGAAAAGCATAACAATCTGCCGTTCAGTGCAAGTAGGGGTCTCTGTGGACGAGTGCAGACGAGTGGGCGTGTCACAAGGAAAGGCGATTCTAAAGCCACACACCTGATTTGACGGACTTTGTGAAAGGGACACACATGACTGGACAAGAAAAAAGGGGCGATACTGTATGGCACCACCTCGTTAGACAAGAACAAAAGGGGCGGCACCGTACGGCAGCACCTCATTGGACAAGAACAAAAGGGGCGTTACTGTACGGCACCACCTGATTGGACAAGAACAAAAGGGGCGTTACTGTACGGCACCACTTTTTCTGGAGAACCCTACTTGGGTCACATTTCTCCTGGTTAACCTTAGTGTTGGGGTCAGGGTCAGGCTGTAAAGACATCAAGCAGGATCTAAGGATACAGTCATGTAGGCCTTGTAGCACACAGTGTTTATACTTTAGACACGCCCACTCTTGTGACACTCCCACTTTGATTYCGCAGCAAACCCCTTGTCTTTTAGTGGCTGGCGATACATCTGATTTCAAACATTCCTGTAACACAAAACAAGTTACAACTTCCTAAATTTGAATTTGTCTGTGCTCGTGTTTTCTGTCTCGACTGCTATATGTGCTTCTATTATTAGAGACTTTGTCATCACCATCCATGTCATGGCATTCAGCTCATTAGGACCTAAGGGCTCATCTTAACTTTAGCATTGTCATGGCAACAGCAGAGCTAATCTACTTGGAGTATGTATAGGGGACCTCACCTCAGATGCTCACAGAAAGTCATGTAAAAGTTGTGTTTTGTGCACAACCTTTTTAATAACAGCCAAACTGAGGCATTTTTCCTTGTGATCCTATTCTCAGTGAGGTTTGTACGTTATTATATGTTTATACCTTTACATGTATAAGGAGGTTCTCCACAGGGTGCAATCAAAATTGATTTTGACCTGTGTATGACCCCGAGCCACTCGACTTCGCCTTGAAGTCCCAATAAAAGCTGTCTGTCTTCAGCCATAACCCAACGCCACTTATCACATGATGGGATAAGAGCCGACGGGATCATCAATTTGTATGCGCAGAAACACTCGGGCTGTCACGGGGTGGGCTAACCCGGGAGATTAAGAGCCCCTCGGAGGCTGTCGCGTCAGGAAGAGATCATGTTTGGGTTTTAGTGATCAGCGCCTAGCTGCCACACAGCAGCGTGATAAACAGGCGACCAAGACAGCACATCTAGGCTGATTTAAATACCACCCTTCCCAC
Organism: Austrofundulus limnaeus; assembly: GCF_001266775.1. Classification (NCBI taxonomy): domain Eukaryota; kingdom Metazoa; phylum Chordata; class Actinopteri; order Cyprinodontiformes; family Rivulidae; genus Austrofundulus; species Austrofundulus limnaeus. The sequence goes on from NW_013952635.1 coordinate 629,083, forward strand.
TCGCCTCACCGTGAACAGGGCTGGAGCTACTTTCAATGCCTYGTCAAATATGCTGGTTAGTTTGGGCAGAGGGAGAAAATGATAAAAGGCTTACTATCGCTGTCATTGAAAATTCAAAAAGTGGAGGAGTGCCAAGGGATGAAAAGATGTATACCACCAAAATGAAAATACCTGATGTTTTTTAAGAATTCACAGCTGTTAAAAAAAATGCCTTGTGTAACAAGAAGAAATGATGATGTTTTAAATGTTTTCTTGAAAAAAAAAAGGTACAATCTCATTCAATATTGCTAGAACTGTCAGCACTCAGTATGTTAAGGTAAATTCTCAGCTACAGCCACAATAAACTTTAGCTTAATATCTGTAGGATTAACTTGATTATAGTCATTTATGTGTTGGCTAATTTTGATTTGCTACGGAAGCCCTTGAATAGGGTTAGCTGCAAAAGTTAAACCATTGTGAAGCCTGTCCAGTACTTTGCGGTTTTTTTTTTTTTTTTTTTTTTTTTTTTGCTAACAGACAGAGAATGTTAATGCCAAAGTTTTTAGCACTTATTGAAAAATTTTTAGCTTTGCAGTCAGTGTTGTAAAGTATTTTTGGGTGCTGTGGCAGAGTGATTATGGGAGTCGTCCTGGAACCGGAAGGTCACCATTTCAATCCCCCATCCAGCTGTCTCAGTTGTTGTGTCCTTGGGCAAGACACTTCACCCCAATGCCTCTGATGTGTGTCCCATCAGTGTATGAATGTGATTGGCACTGATTAGTCTCCGTAGATGATTGTAAATGTTAGCTTTGTAGGAGATCTAGCAGAGTGCTGTGTGAATGGGTAAATGAGGACACAGATTGTAGTGTGAAGCACTTTGAGTGTCCTGGTTGGCTAGAAAGGTGCTATACAAGTACAGTTCATTTACCATTTATTTTAATCTACAAAGAAACCATTTTTTTGCTAAACTTCTGTAAAACTAAATGTCTCACAGCTATTTTTGTGATTTATAAGTTCAGAGGTAGTCCTAAATATTTCTAACACTTTCTGAAAATTTCCCTAAAATATGTTCAGTGGCTCATGAGACATGAAACACACTTAGATGATGTTAATAGTTAGAGGCAAATGTTTTAAGTCAAATCTTGAGAAGTCAATAGCACTTGAAGTAGTAGGTGGGGACCAGCTTTAGCTAYTCACAGTTTTAGCTCAATACCTGTTGTATTGACTTAGTTATAGACATTTGTATTTTTGCTAAGGTTGATTAGCTGTGGTGGCCATCTTAATTAATTATTAGACGGACAGTAATGATGACTTAGTGAGAGTTTCAGTAAAATTAATCCGGGGGAACATGATATATTTTGCCAATACAGCAGACAAATAAGAATACATGGGCAAAAATATCCTCAACTTTGCTTTTTGTATCCAGCATAAATGGTTTTACAAATTATTGACATTAAAATAAGGTCATTTTGTGCCATAATAGAGAGCGCATAAAAAAGACACTTTACTGCAGTCACACCTACTGTCAGTTTTGTGCAGCACTGTGGATGTGTAGAGTCCATTCCGCTGTTCTAAATTGAGTTTTTCCTCTGGTGGACTGTAGTTTGCCTCTTTGATTTGTCTCTTTGTCAATACCCTGGTTCTGTTGTAAAAGGTGATATTCTCTGTGTGGACATTTTCAACAGAGTTGGATTTTACTGGTGACTGGCTTTATTACTCAAGCTCCTTTACCAGTGGTCATTCAGGTTAACCATACAGAGAAATGATATAAGTCTTAATGKCATCAGTGTATATTTACAGCTTATGACAGGTTTTGGTTTTGGACAGACTGAGTAGATTGCTTATAGCTAGTTGTCTATTCTAAGCTGTTTTAAGATTGGGTAATAAAAAAAAACTAGCACATAAGTGTATGTAAACTAGGCTTTTTGCCTACAGTGACCTTTTTTGTTCTTTGGGAACCTTTTAAACAAGACTTTTCTATCTAAGATAAAATTATTTTGGTGCACTTTTTTTTTTTTTGTCAAAAATAGGATTCAGTGTCCACTTAACTAACACTAATCCAGTACAAGGAGATATCTTTGTAACTATCACTATTACTTATTAGAAATTTAAAATATATTGTATACTTCTTAAAGGAGGTTGTTTTTATTATTTCTTTATAACCATAAAAAAGTGTGTGTGGCAATGAGTACGTTAGGCTACGTGTCTAGAAGAACTTGTCACAGACACCAATGATTTATGGTCCTTTTCCACTAGTGCCTCTACAGCACGGTTKGACTTGGCTTGGAATCCTAGAGAGCCAAGTTGAACTGTGCTGTAGAGGTGTTAGTTGAAAGGGATAAGTTTTTTTTTTTTTTTGTCTCTTTCTTGTTCACTCTTGGAGTTATCCTTTTGTCACAAATCCACTCTGCTTCACTGTCTTTTTCAGCTCTTGTGTTCTGCTTGTATCTTTGGATGGTTGACATACCTCCACCTCTCCAAGCTCTCTTCCACCTGCTTCCTAATTTTACTATAGATCACAACATTGTCTGCAAACATYATTTTTATGTAGACCTCATCTGCCTGAGATCATATGCCCAACTTGGCCATCACCATTGTAAATAAGGGTTTCAGTGCTGATCCATGATCTATCCCAACTTACTACTGCTACTGCACATCTCACCTGTATCTCCGATGCCTCTATTCTCATATCCTAAATTGTTTTGCAATTAGATATCAGTTATCTTWTCTGTATGCTAATACACAGACACCATGTCAGTCAGAAGTATGAAACAACACATTTTCAGATATGGGGATGTTTCTGAAAAAAAAAACCAATACATTTTAGATATTTGAACTAATTATTTTGACATTAACATGATTCAGAGAAATTTGGGTAGCATTTATGTTGAGTTATCTCCTAACAGGCTTAATATCCGAACAGCCGTAATAAAACAAAAACAAGGGAGCAAAATGATTAGTTACTTCACAGACTTAGTTTCAGAGCAGTGACTAAAAAGTTGAACCTGTAAAAATCAATCAATCTATGCAGCTTCACTGGGAATATAACATCGCTGCTGTGTAGGTTAGATATGTTAGTTCTGTATTTAGCTACTCAGTGACAGTCCTATGGCTAAGGGCAGAGTTTAGTGTCAAATGTAAACAGGCTCTCTCTGTATTCTTGAACGAGTCCTTTATGTGTTTCTCCACCACACATGACTTCCTCAYACACTACTACATTTCCTCTTTTGACACCCTCTCCTATATTTTCTCTGGATCCACAAAAGCTCAGTGCAACTCCTGAACTCCTTTCCACTTCTCCATCAACGCTCCAAAAGCAAACACTGCATCCACTGAGCTCCTCCTTGGCATGAAACCATACAACTGCTCACAGATTGTCGCATCATTTTTTTTAAACCTGGCTTCAACAACTTTTTCCCACATCTTCATGGTATGGCTCATCACCTTTATTCCCTCTGTAGCTACTACATCTTTGCACATCCCTTGTTTTTGTAAAAGGGATTACCAGTGAGCAGAATATTGCAGCATCTTGGCTCAGCTCTTTTTTATTTCCTTCACAGATTTACTTTTGAGAGCTTTTAGCACTTGGTGGCAACAAAAACACAAACTGTATAATGGTATCGCAGATATTTAAGATGTTGATGAAGGGAACGAGACAGAAGGATGTCAGCATGGTGATGAATAAAGAAAACCTCCAAAGTGGGGGGCATCTCTGCTGGGTGAACATAATGGATGTGAACTTAATCAGCAATCAACATTAATGTTGATGTTCCTCTGTTTATTCAGATTAATCATCAAGGACAGGGCACCCTCCCTTTCCCACACCAGGAGAGCATAGAATTTGCCTCCGCAGTGCCTTGGCAGGAGAACTGATGATGGATTACTCTGTTTATCAAGTCAACCTCTATAACAAGCCTGCTGACGGGCCCATCTCCCTTTAGAAGATGTTTTTTTTTTTGCCTTCAGTGGATTCGTATTTTGATCCTAAAGATCCTCCCCCTCCATTCTGTTTGCTATCTGAGTGAAAAGTAAAAACACAACATGCTTTGTAAAATGGCTAGGTGTGATACCGGACCCTAATGCGTTTCACTTAACATCTCCCCGTTTCGATAAGTGGGCRAGTGAAACTGAAAGGAGCAGTTAAACAGAACTGAGCAGGCTAGAGTGCGCATAAATCCCCAGGTATCTTTTCTGGCAGCTGAGAGTAAACAAAGATTAATGTTCTTCGACTGATTCATCAGAAAGGAAGATGCTTAGATAAACAAGATGTACTTTAGATATTGAAGCTTTGATCGCAGTGCTTTATATCAAGGACTTCTTCATCGTGGGCTTAAATCAGTATTGTCTTTCTTAAATGAAAATACAGTACAAGYGTTAGTATATTCAAACATGTTTTTTTTKKTTKKTTTTTTACCTCAGATGCTGAAGTTTTCACTTTATAGGTTTGAAGCTCTGACAAACAAACGTGCATAKGAACTGAGTACATTTACTTTTTTACATAACTTAAGTATTTTTTGGAGGATTTGTTATTTTATCAAGCATTTTTTGTTGCATTCATCCATTTTCTTCTGCTTATCTGGGGTTGGGTCACGGGGGCAGCAGCCTAAGCAGAGAGACCCAGACTTCCCTCTCTCCAGACACTTGGGCCAGCTCCTCTGGGGGAATCCCAAGGTGTTCCCAGGCCAGCTGAGAAACATAGTCCCTCCAGCGTGTCCTGGGTCTTCCTCTGGGCCTCCCCCCAGTGGGATGTGTCCAGAACACCTCACCAGGGAGGCGTCCAGGAGGCATCCTACCAGATGAACCACCTCAACTGGCTCCTCATGTAGAGAAGCAGCGGCTCTACTCTGAGTCCCTGTCTCTGAACTCATTTCAGCTGCTTGTATCTGCGATCTTGTTCTTTCTGCCACTACTAGTTACACATTACAAATTAAAATATGATCAGAACTCATGAAAGGAGTTGTTCATGCACTCTAAAAAATGAAGTGTGGAACATTCTTTACGAAATCATGTCAACTGTTTCCACTAAACTGAGTTAAGTAAACTGCTTTCTGTTTACTCAACTCGATTTAGTCGAACCGGTTGACATAATTTGGTAAAGTTCCACACTTCATTCAACCAGCTTGGTTAAGTAAATTCCACAGGTAATTTCCTAGAGTGTGTCTAAAAAGACTTTTACTTTCCCGGTTATTGTGAGCAGTTTTACGACTTTTACTTAGTACTTATTAGTGAAATTTTATTTTTACTAAAGTTATTATCTGCTAAGGTACTTTTACTTTTATTTTGTTATTTTTATTTTTAATACTTTATACACTGCTGCTGACAAAAAAAAACTTAAACTACTTTAGTCTTTGCTGAACAGAGGTGAAGTTATTTGGCTTAGTTCAGCAAAGATGGGACGAACTTGTCTCGCTGTAGATTGAGCTAAATAAAAAAAACACCAGAGATTCATTAAACACCAACCTTCCATGGGAGATGTATGGATGGGAAAGGAGGAGGGAAAAATACGGTTAGAAAGCTTGTGGCAAAGGAAGAATTGCCAGATATCAGAGAGCACATTTCTTGTAGAGGCCATTCATCATGTGCAGCTGGAATAGGAGGGGGGGATAGACGGAGGTGTGAAGTGGAGCAACGAAGGAGAGGCAGGAGTGATGAACAGTTGGCCTATCCCATCAAGGATGCCTTCTAACCTGTGCTACAAAAAGGGGCATCCATCACCCTGGCAGGCGGCGGTGCTTTACACAAACGCATGAGCGCGGAAACACACTGCGCACACGCCGGGCTCATACCCACAAAGGGCAGCGTGATCAGAGCAGGAGGCTGCAACGCATCACCCCGCAGGTTCTGTTACGTCGTTAACTGCAGAGAGATGTTCCACTAAAACAGGGCAAAGGATCAGAAAAGTGTTTTTTTTTTTCATCATTTTGTTCGTATAGCTTCAGTACAGTGTCAGTAATGACACAAGCAAGCACATTCAGAGATCCCTGAAAGTGACAGCAACATCATTTATTAACTTATTTTCATATGAACACCATAAATGTATTTTTAGAGTCCATAGTCCTCACTGACAGTTCCTTTTGTTTGTTTTTAATGGGTCATTTTAACATTGAAACGTTGTACTTGATGTATGCAATTCATCAAAGTCATTTGTTTTAAATAATTAAAAATTTATAATCATCCATCCATCCATTATCTATACCCGCTTATTCCTTTCAGGGTCCCGGGGATCACTGGTGCTCATATCCAGCAGTCACAGTGCGAGGGGCGGGGTACACCCTGGACAGGTCACAAGTCCATCACAGGGCCACACATAGAGACAAACGAGACAAACCATTCACTCTCTCACTCACACCTAGGGGCAATTTAGAGTTATCATTTAACCTAACAGTCATGTTTTTGGTCTGTGGGGGGAAGCTGGATTCTACCCAGAAAGGTCCCCAGGCCGGGATTCAACCCGGCGACCTTCTTGCTGAGAGGCATCAGCTCTHCCAACTGATCCACCGTGCTGCCCTAAAATGGCAGCTAAAGTTATAATGACACAAAGTAATTAAAGGCAGATTGTATTACCACATATTTTATCCAAACTAAAGGCCCTGCTCTAATGATTATGGTTCACATTGATGCTTCTCATACTATAGAAAATAGAAAATATTTTTTTCTGCTCACTGCTGAGTCATTTTTAAACTAAACTGCAATTTTTTTTCCGGCCTCATTTCTGTGCATTGCTTTTTAGTTGGTATTGTTTTAAAAGGTAAACCTATTTGTGAGTGGTTCTTTTATTAGGTAGTAACTAATTAATCATATTTATCAACATGGTACCATTTCCTTACATTGAACCAGGTGTGTGCTCAGTGTTTTAGTGCTTGTGCGCTAGGAAGTGGTGGTGTAAAGCACTGCCATCTGCCAGTGTGATGAATTCCACTTCCATGGGGAGTGGTGGTGAAAATGTTAGAAAATGAGCTTCTGATGAGAAATCCCTTGACCATTACAACAAAATTTGGGTAACACCACTGCCCTCTGACCCACATAGGGCCCTTGAAGAACTCCCAAAACTAAGCCCTAGATGGCAGCACCATGTGGTGCTGGATACACATGTGGGCTGCAGTAAGTTGGTGGTCAATTTCCTAACATTGCTGTGTATATCTTTTTTTGGCTAGGGCTGCACAATAAATTGTAAATTTATCGTCATTGCGATAACAGACTGTGCAATAGGCTGATCACAAATAACTGTATAAATTTCAAGAAATGGTTAGTGTGGTGGCACGATTTACCAAGAATGCAGAAACACATTGGAATAAATGCACAGAAAGTCTGCGTGTATGGTCGTGAAATGATTTAATCTGAGCAACAACAAAACAGAGGTCAATCAGCTAAGTCTGTAGTGTTGTGGCTGGGCCCGTCAGTGCAGCACAGCCAATAACATAATATCACATGACATGCTTGCAACCAATCACAGTTCGCCAACTGTGAACCATCTAACCAATGACAGGACTGTCAGCCTGGAAACACCTTATCAGAATAAAAGAGGTCATGCATTGCTGGAGTCTTGAAGTCTGGGCCGATGGAGTAAAACAGCCGAAACTAGTTAATCATAAGATATGATTACTGGACAGTGTCAAGGTAGAACAGATATACATAATTAGTCCACAACAGTTAGCTTTAACGTTTGCATTTATGTGTTTTGTCAGCATCAGTCTGAAATACAACATCAAATCCTAATCACTTTGTCATGTTGTAATGGAAATGATGCATTAGTTGTTGTTTTTGCTCTGCACACAGAGCAGAAAGACATCACCACTGCATACTTAAGTTTTTTTATTTCTTTTATTCGAATCAAATTGTTATCGCAATATTAAGCACTGTTATGGCACATCGCAAGTTTTCCTGATGTTGTGCAACCCTAATGTTGGCTATATGTTACTACCTTATTGTAATTAAATTCTGGACTGTACTGTGAATAGAGACAGCATCATATCGTATCGTATTGGTTTTTGCTGCTTCTGAATTTTCAACAAATCATATTGTTTGGCAAAGTATTACAAGATGTTTCTTATTGGCCACAAACCAGAGATGCACAACCCCCGTTCTTCAACCATGTATTAAAGTTAATTGCTTAAGCAATTGCTCTGATGTACAATAAATCTCCCAGTAGCTGTCAGTCTCTTAGTCTTTAGTTTAATTATGAAGTCATAGTACACCCACATTATTGACCACCACAAAGGGACTCAAACCCCAAGTCTTCTGGTAGCTTGACTTTGACAAGCTAATCATATATGAACAAAATACTTATTTGCTTAAAGTTCTGCTGACGTGACAGAATCCATAAAGATTAGATGCTGTTATGAGGGCAAGTGAAGGAGGTTTTCTGCTCTTGCTGGAGAAAAACAATGTGTGAAAGAGGTGGTTTGGGGGCAGTACTGGGAAACATCACAGTCTCTATGTGCATTCTTTAATGTGCACAGGCACACACACTCTGTGTGTGTCTACATTTTTCAGTTTCGCTGCAGGTTTCCTATCCTCTCAGGAAACACCTTTGTTTTCCACGTACTGCAGGGCAAGCATTTATCTGTTCAGCCCTGACACTCGCCCAGCTGTGTGTCAAATGAACCACGTGTGTGTATGTGTGTGTGTGTGTGTGTGTGTGTGTTTTATGGGTCCGTGTGTTTCACACTCGTCAGTGTGTATCTGGGTGCAGACTGAAGCACGTTCATCTGTTTCCTTACGGTCGGCCTGTTTCCGATATGGGGACACAAGTGTCGCTCCCGGCTTGGCAGATGTTTGTGCTAATGCCGCTCGAATGTTCACTCTTAATCATGTGGGCTCACGTCAGACACCCTGCTGCTGCCGCGGTTATGGATTAGTCCCTTCCTGCTATTGACTGCTGGTGGAGCTGAAGGCTGGGGAACGGCTGATAAAAGACATGCGAGTGTGTGTGTGTGTGTGTTGCGCCACGGCTCTGGCTGTGGTTTATATTGACTACCTGGCCTAATCAACGCCCAGAGCCGAAGGGAGATCTTGTTAACAGCAGTGTACTGTTTAGATGCCTGCATGATGCAGGGGTGAGGATGGATGGGAGGTGTCTGTATAAATGTCAACATCAGTTCACGGAGATAAAAGTAGCAAGTAGAATCCAGAACAAAGCAATCAAACAAAGAAAGGCAATTGCCAAATATCGTTTTGTGATTTTCTAATTTGTTGTCTTTTATGTAATGTGCAGATATTTGTTTTGTTTTCCTGTTATTTTTTCCCAATCTGAGCTATTTTAGCCATTCATGTATCAAAGCCATTCGTGTATCAAAGCTTTCAGCTTATTCAGCAGATGGGTACTACGAGTTTTGGTTTCAAACTTTAAAAAATATTGTCCAAATAGAAATACACTGAGAGAAATACACTGAGGTCTTTCCAATTTCCTCTAAAATGTGGTTTTTATTTTAAAATGAAGATAATCGCTGTATTTTGGTCTTCTTTGTGCTAGCTCTTTGCTGCTTTTAGCTAGCTTCTTGTAGTGTTTAGCCATTGTTTTCTTCAAAAACAAGTAAAAAATGAAAAAATAAAGCAACAACACTCTAAGCATTGTTAACCATTATTAAAAATGGACAAAAGCATTACTGGATTTTTTTCAATATCTGATTTAGAGTTAATGAGGAAAATTAGAGCAAAGGGAGGGGGAAATGACTGATTGTACCAGGGAATGGGGGTGGGGGGGGAGATCGGCTGTGGTGCTCGCTGCTTTTGTTGCTATGGAGATCAGTGGGGAGGCAATTAGAAATGTGCAGATTGTGTTTGAACAGTGTATGCATAATTTATTAAAATCCTCTACAGTGAGGTTACGGTAATGTTAGTAGTGCTGATCGTAATAAGAAATCAATACTTAATTTTGTGACAAGTAGTGAAGTTAATGTGACCAGGATGTTTTTCATCTGAAAGAACTTGATTTAAAACAAAATCAGCATCCCTTGTAGGTCTGTTGATGTGCCTGCAGGTCTGCTTGTGTTTTAGAATTATTTTTTCTGTTCAGTCTTTGACAGATTGGTTCATGTTTAAACATATGTGCTTTAGGATCATGGGTGAACAAATCTGACTACATAACTTATATCTCCTTCTACTTTTCCTTATTTGCCGTTCAATTCTGTCGGGTATGGAATACTAAGTTGTTGTAAAAAAAAGCCACAGCATTGCCTTTTTTTACATTTTCTCATACTCCTCAGCTTAAGAAAAAAAAATCATGCCATTGGACACTGCAAAGTGAAACTATGTGACAGTACAAATTTTCACACTTCACTTAATGAATTAGTATGCTCTTTATCAGCCTTTAACATCACTCAGAACAAAGCCAGGAATGCTATTTTTTTCTATTTTGTGTTTAGAAACACAACACTAAACCACAAAGGCTACTGTTAATAAAGCAATAGAATTTAATTATAAGCAGGTGACAGTTTTTCTTCAACACTACATGTAAATATTTTAAATTCATATCTGTAGAAGAAGAATTCCGATTTTAAGAGCTAACCATTTGCACTTATTTATAAACAACTTTGTAAATGTTTTTTTATTTTATTTTATTTTTTTATTTTTGCAAAACCCCACTTTGGTATTAAAAGGTTAACTCAAACCCTGTTTGGTAACATGGAAATAAAACAGTTTTAAAAACGTTGTATTAAGACGTGAGGGATTTGAGAACTCCCACAAATGTATCAAGATATTTTGTGGACTCTCTTGCAAATACTGTTTGCCAAAAGTTGTACCCCATTGAGATACTAACTTTAATCACATTTATTTTGTGTTCCTGACTGGTATCCATCTCCACAAGCAACACACTGATATGCATTGTAAAAATATATATATATTTTTTAACTTTGTACTGGTTCCGCTTTGTAAACTAAATGTCCCGATTCTGAGTAGATCCTGTACCTTTGACATTGCACTTTTACATAACACTGTATTGGTTTTACAGGCAACCCGCTACTGTTTCTTAGAGTTTCTTTGGTTAAAATTAAAACTTCTAATCATTTTCATTTTTTCATAGTATTTGCTTCTGTTATTTTTTAACTATCCAAAACTTTTTACGTGAATCGAGATGACCACTGAGCATTTATTAGGCTGTGTCCAAATTCAGAGACTGTGTCCTCTGAAGGCCAAATTTGTCGGTCGCTTACGTCACAGCGCCATGCCAGAGGCTGTCAAAATTGAAAGACTCCTCTGGTGTGGCTGACATCCTTTGCCCCAATTTGAGGGATGGATCTGATCCACGCTATCCCATAATGCATTGCGGGCCGACCGGAGTGGGAGGGGGGAGGTGCTATGATGCAGTTTACTTGGCATCTGAAAATACATTTCCTCAAAGGTATTTTTAATCTGAAAAGAGCTTCACTGAGTGAGAACTAATGTTGAGAGCTCAGCAGACAGTTAAGTTTCACTTTCATTTTCACCTGAGAGACTGCAGGAGTCATTGGCGGGGTGTGTGGGGATGGGGGGATGGGGTGTGCTCTGCCATGAGGAAGTTCGGCTTAAAGAAACGTCCCAAGGGCATTTCTGGTCTCCACCTGTCGTTTTGCTCCTCAGCATGGCTTCCTAAAAACACTGCAGGATTTCTCAAACATGCATGAATGAGTCAAAGCAAGGCTTTGGGCATGTTTTTTTTTATGAGAGTATAACATTCTAACATGATATACAGTGGTTTGCAAAAGTATTCATACCCCTTGAACTTTTCCATATTTTGTCACATTACAACCACAAACATAAATATATTTCACTGGA
>NW_013952635.1:641145-642786 GCF_001266775.1 Austrofundulus limnaeus
AAATGCATTTTGTGTTGGTCAAAGAACTGAATGCACGTTGATTACCAGTGGTACAAGGAATCAGACTTTTTAAAAAACTTCTACTAAAACATTGATGAGACAGTGATACAATTCAACTAGTTCTTTGTAAAATTTGCCAGCTCCACTACATTTAGCATAAATACTCTTAGTCTTGTCATTGTTAGATCACTGCACTCTAAATCTCCTGCCAAATCCACCACGAGTTTGCCAGAATGTGCTTTTGTGATGTAGAAGAAACACTCAACTTTATCTTAACAGCCATAAGAGGGAATGAGTAGAACAGAATAGAATCGGTCTGGTTGTAGAAGCTTGGCAGCTTCTTGCCTCAGGTTCATGATCTCCACAAAGAATGGGACTTCATCAGAACTGGGCCTATCATGGCCAGTTAATGGAAATCAACCACATAATAAAAATGAAGGAGAAATGATATTTGTGTCAAAGTGAAAGGCAGAAAGATTTGTAAACTCAGCTCTAGTTTGTGGAAAATTTCATTAAAAAACACAGTTATGCTGTTGCCCAGCTCCCAATCAGGTCCTAGTCACCATGGTGATAGGATGTCTCTGCCGCTGCCTGGCATCAGCTCTCCAGAGATTTGCTGCTCGCTGGGCTCACTGCCAAGTTTGCCTCTTAGCAGGTGCTTTTGTTTTCCACTGAAAAGCTGTTACATTCATGAGAAGAGTTTTCAGCTTTGTCATGAACATGACACCTGACTGTTGATTATGCCTCCATTTACTGAGTGAAGTTCTTTTTTTCCTTTGGTAGCTTCTATTAAACTTCAAAAAGTAAATATTTGTTGTTTTTGACCCCATTGTTAAAATTAATACATAAAGCTCTACCTTGCTTTCTTGTACATGTCATGTTTTCTATGTGTACATAATTAAACAACCCGACATAATTTTAAAGGGGACCTATTATGCAAAATTCACTTTTTAAAGGTTTTTTTACTCTACTTTGGGTATGTACTTCTTAAAAAAACAGTCCTAGGACCAAAAAAATGCACCCAGGGGCATATTTACTGTAAGTAAATGTATTTTTAATGTGTATTAACGACAAGTTTTATACTTCCGTCATTTTGTGATGTTACAAGCCGTACAACAACCCACCGGAACCTGCGTTCAGCCCCTTACCTAGCAACCCCCGGATGAAACTCCACCTCCTCAATATAAAAAGCCGCCATGGTCGTTGTTGTGCAATGTGCAGCTCATTTGACAACAAGCCTTCAATAGGGCAATGGGTAGAGTGTTGGACCAGAGAGTGGGAGACCGGCATGGACACAATTTAATTATTTATTTTCATTCGTTATGAACACGTTTTCTCATGTACCTCTATAGTTTAGCTTATTAAAGCCTTGTTAAACCTATTTGTTCGAGTTTCTGAGGTATTTTCACCGCTGCTGCTCCCTGCTCTGGTAACAGTATGCAGAGTGAGGGCAGAGGGAGAGAAAAAAAAGAAGCTGTGACCACGACTCTGCCTCTGGGTCTCATATGGTTGTACAACGGAGCTTCTGCTATTATTAGCCATGCTAGCGTAAACGCTGGCTTTGGAGGGCGGAGTTAATGTCAACAGATTTTTGGAGGGCGTTACCAACAGAGCTCATTAACATAAACAGCTCTTCTGAAC
>NW_013952635.1:643524-644948 GCF_001266775.1 Austrofundulus limnaeus
CACACACACACACACACACACACACACACACACACATATATATATATATATTTTACCTTTGCCTTTGGTAATAGATGATAAAAATGTAATGCTGTGAACATCATTGTCAGACATTTATTTTCTGTGAGAAGCATATCAAAAAGTAATAAATACACTCCAGGATGGCCTTTAAATGTTTGTCATAAACATGTGTTATTTAGGTCAAATGGTGTAGGGTTAAATATGGTGTGACATTAATATAAACATGTAAGGAAACATGTTGCTGCTTTGATGAAACTCTGATGTGCTTGTGTGTGTGTGTGTGTGTGTGTGCGTGCGTGCGTGTGTGTGTGAGTGAGTGTGTGTGTGTGATCATTTGAATTTTCAGCAAATTTTAGAGATTGAAATTTCACTTTTCTACCATTTTACAGACAATGTCATGAAATATTAGTTCCCTTGCTTTATCAACAGTTAAGTTATAGACACCAAATTATTTTCAATTTTACTGATGCAGGCACAAAAGAAACAAGAAAAAACAATGCATTGCTAACAGTTGCATGGTGAGTAGCAGTCAGTTGTGAGGTGTGCACACACACAGACACACACATTGAAAAAACAGGTCACAGTTGACGAGACAGACGAGAAATTTAAAATGTATTTTATAAGAACCCCTTACATTTTTATCAGCTACAAGATGAGACCGAGTCAAAGACTGAAGAATGTTACAGATAACCTAGACAAGTTATAGATACACATGCAACAAGTGTAGAAGCAAAGCTGGAACAACCAGGTTTATTGAAATAGGTAATGACACTGTAAAAACACTGCTGTAAAAGCAGCCAAAAAATGAACTGTTTCACTTAAAGGCACAGTGTGTAGGATTTTGTCAAGTCTTTTAGCCAAAATTGAGATAATCACTAATGACAATAATAAAACACATGTCTAATCATTGCAGACAAAGACCTTGTTTTATTATTTTTACCTTTTAAAAAGCTGTTTATATCTCAATGGTCACGGGTCACCACTACAGGCAGCTGCCATCTTGCACCGCCATCTTGTCTATGAAGGCTCATGAAGGACAAACTGYGGTGGCGGTGTCAAAAACAGTTTTAGTTGTAATACTATAAACAGGGGTGGACATTAGCACCCACCACTGGCCAAATGCGGGTAAAATTATGAAGTGGCGTGTAGATCTGAACAACGCACCCACCACCGTGGCAGCTGTGAAATGAACTAAAAATAAACAAATAATTAAAATGCGTTCAAATCGCGCTACTGACTTTTGTCAAAATCTCAGTTTTGTTTTTGTTTTGCCTTTCTGAGCCTGTAGGACATTAAAAAACATTAAATAACATCAAACAAGCCCGCTCTGCAGTTAGAAATAAGTTCTCCCTTCCTCCTTTCCTGCGCGCTGTCATCTGTGGTCCGCCTGCCCGCTCCCAGAT
>NW_013952635.1:647966-649220 GCF_001266775.1 Austrofundulus limnaeus
AGGTAACATAACATGGTTAAGTAAATCCAGCATTTCATTTTTTACAGTGTACACACTGTGCCTTTAATAATGCTCTGTTGCTCTAAAACATATCTACAGCATGCATATCTTCATTGTGAAAAGTATTTTTTAAAACAACAAATACAAAAATAGGCAGTGATTTCCAAACACTGGACAGCACAGCTCAGTGAGATACTACTACTCTCACACAGCCACACAAGTTTTTACTAAAAAGTACATTTTTCATTTATTCTTATCCAAATCTTCACATAGAAAAAATTTGAATCACCTTCTGTAAAAAGTAAAAAAAATAAAATAAAAAATCAAAATATGACATGTCATCAAATATGTCATAGAAAATAAAAAATAGCCTGTAGCCCTGAGACACTGCAATTGAGCAATACCAGACATATAAGGTTGGACTGCAAGCAGGCTTAAAAATTATCATGTAATTCACAAGGACTTTTTTAAATAATTAATCTGATATCAAAATAATTAAAATTATTTGTCTACTCGTTGATATATGCCATCTATGCATAAAAAGTGATGCATTTATAACAGCACTCTAAAGTCTTTCACATGCCATTAGAGCACAGTGTTTATTGCAGAAGATGAATCCAATGATTTTCTATGGCACATCATAATGGTATGAAATACAGGTGGTACTGCCACTTGATGAGACAGTGGTTGCTTTCATTAGATGATAATTTTTAGTATATATAATTTTTTGTGGCTGCTCTGTGGCTCAGTTGGTAGAGCTGATGCCTCTCAGCAAGGAGGTTGCAGGTTCAAATCCCGGCCCAGGTACCTTTCTGTGTAAAGTTTGCATGTTCATGCGTGCATGAGTGGGTTCTCTGGGTACTCCAGCTTCCTCCCACAGACCAACAACATGACTGTTAGGTTAATTGGTTACTCTTAATTGTCCCTAGGTGTGAGTGAGAGAGTGAATGGTGGTCTGTCTTGTTTGTCTTTATGTATGGCCCTGTGATGGACTGGAGACCTGTCCAGGGTGTACCCTGCCCCTCACATTGTGACTGCTGGATATGAGCACCAGAAATTTAGACTTTTTGTGTTTAACTTTAAGCAGGAAACGTCACATTTCTTGTCTCATTGCCACAGCTTGTACAGCATGTTAAGAAATAACAACAGAGCTCTACAGTACAGTGGTTTGCGAAAGTATTCATACCCCTTGAACTTTTCCATATTTTGTCACATTACAACCACAAACATAAATATATTTCACTGGAATTTAAT
>NW_013952635.1:649230-651744 GCF_001266775.1 Austrofundulus limnaeus
CTTTCACTTCACACCAGGTGCTACCTAAGACAGGCTCAGGTCTTCTCGACTCCTCCCCTTCAGGACCTTAAAAGGAAGCACACCTGATAGAAGGCACCTGCCAGCCTAATCAGCTGTAAGCAGGAGGTGCAGCAGGGCCGTCACAAACATCACTTATTGAATTCCACAATGCCATGTCCTTGTCTTGCTTTTCAGCACATGTCTTCATTTTAAGTCAGCCAGCAGACCTTCAAAGATACTGTAGGAAAAGTCCAAATAAAATGTTCATTGGCTACAACCCCAAATCTGATTAACTCTAAATCTGGTTAATCAAAACATCTAGCCTAATGTTGATCTCATTTGTTTTAATGGCCTGCTGATTCTGATAAAGTTACAGAATGGCTGTGGGGCAAAGAAAATAAAAGAACAGCTTTTAACTGTTGTTTTACATCCATTAACAACTTTTTTTCCGCTGTAGATTGTAATAGTTATTTCTGTACAGTAGAGTTTTAGCCAAGTTTTTTTTTTTTTGCACAGCTTTAAAGTAGCAATAAAAGTGGTTTAAGGTGCTTTGCTTGGCACCCTTAAACCACAATTGCATGTTAGGTGTCCCAGCAACTAAATTGATTTATGTATTTTTTTTTTTCTGAAGATTCGTCAGTCCAAATTTTTGTGATCCAACTTGCTTTTGTCATCCTCTTTAACCCTTACAGTTAACCATTTGCATTTAATTCAAGATTTTAACATCAAATAATCCTTGCTGAAGGTTGTGAGAAATTCCTGCAGTTCATAAAAACATAATAAAAGTGTTTTGGTCAATCACTGAGAGTGCTGGCATTTCAAAATAACGACTTCACAAAATCTGAACCCCATACCTTTTTCATCCTTCGCACATCACCTTCCTAGTAAAGATTTAACAACATCATAACACGTTGGCAGTTATGACATTATTTTCATCACGTTGTAGATAAAAGGCGTGTTTGATATTGATTCTGACGATCCCATTCATCTGATGTTTAACATAGAGAAGGAGGCTGTGTTGGTTAAAATCACACCAAATTTTTATTCCTGTGACTGAAAGCTGCTTTGATTGTTCTGTGATTGGAATGTTGGATTATTCTACCCGTACATTTTGGAGGATGACTTTCACAGTTTCTCCTCAAACACACACATGTGCAGGTAATCATCCATGGCCTTACTCTAGGAGTGAAGATTAAATGAGAAATCATCTGTCTGACTCATGTTAGGATGACCTGAGTCACTGACGTTTGGGTTTCTGACTGCTGCCCCCTTCTTCTTCTTCTTCTTCTTTGTCATTTGATTCCACCCTGATTTACACTGCGTGCGGTACCACTCTGGTGCGAAGCACAGAGGTGCTCTGAGAAGCATGTGCAGGAAATGTGAGATCATGCACTAAAGCCAGTGATAAATTTAGAAGTCAGACCAAATTGAATAATCCTGTGGAAAACGTACTTGAAATAGCTGAAACTGTTGTCTTTTTTAGAATCCACATTTAAAAATAAAATTCACACATTTTTATGTGTATATGTACTCTGCATTTTGCCATCAGTGTCCCAAACTGAATGACAATTTTTGATAGCATGTATGTTTAAATATACACATTTATTTATTTTTTTTAATATACAGTAGCTAGGATTTTGACAAAATGTAGTCTGTTTTTGGTAAAATATTTTGAAAATATGTTGTGCTTGTTCCTTTTCTCTTTTGGTGTGGTGTGATTTTTGTAGATTAATTCCGGACTTGCCCCACTGTATGGCAAAATTAGGATAGATTTTAATTTTGGTAGATCGCTGTGCACACGCTGCCRTCCTACGGATGCAGTGTAAATGCTCTCTGATTATAATGGATGCAATTTTAGTGCGGAGCAGATGGGAGCAGATGCAGTGTAAACTGGAGGTTAGACTGCAACAAATTTACAAATGAAACCTGTTATTAATCACAGAATATTGTAGGTCAAAACTCATCTAGGACATTTGGTTAAGCATTATTTCAAATAATTTCAGAATTACCTATTTTGTGTTCAGTATCAATATACTATATAATATGGTAGTTTGTCTGATTGTTGTGCTGCTATAAACTGAATTGTGAGCAAGGCCTTAACAACAATTATATACTGTTCTAAAGCTGCAAGAAAATGTCCTATCTATGACTGAATGCTGTGATCTTTATAGTTTGAATCTATATTTGAGAAAAAAGGGGCAGATATTATAAGATTTTTTCTTCTCTCTGCCACCTTTCATTTCATTTTATTTGTATTTTCTATTGTACATAGAATTTTGTTTTATGTTTTATGAAATGAATAAAATTTATAAATTCAAATTCAAAAAGAGACATTTAATCTTTCGGTATCTACCTTCTTTACACAGCCCAAAGTCTGCGATCTTCACATAACCGTCTGTGTCTAGCAGCAGGTTGTCGAGCTTGAGGTCTCTGTGAAGAAGGAACGCAGACAAGAAAAACTTCTTTAAGTTGTTTTATTAAACAAGAACATGTAAACAAAACATTATTCAGTAG
>NW_013952635.1:652396-654387 GCF_001266775.1 Austrofundulus limnaeus
ATTAATAAAGTTTATAATAAATTTAAAAAAAAGTTTATTTGTTAGAATCCCTGTTAGCCTCCACCACAGCAGAGATTACATTTTCTGGAGTCCAACAAGACATAAAAAACAAAAAAAAAATCAATTAATGCAATCCAAAACACCACAAAACAAAACAGTCAGCACAAATACTTCAAAACAAAATAAGCACTCAATTAAAAAAATACTGTATATAACTGTACATCTAAGTGCATCAGTTTCAGGCAGAAGCAATACAAAGGCACCAAGAGAAGCTTGCCTTGTACCAAAACCATGTCTGTCTGAGCTACAGTAGGTAACGATGGAGAATAAGAAGACCAAAAGGTTTATGAGAAACCAAAATACTGCGCAAAAAAATAAGGCGGCTGCATACTGTGTATGTCTATCCTTGACTTTCAACCATAACAAACTTTGACGAATGTGGTGTGATTGTTTGTGAGATTGTTAAAGGAAGTTTAGTTCAAGTTAAACATATTCTGTTAGAAAAATATACTTTTAATGGGGATTCTACTAAAATAAACAAAAAAAACTTGATTCTGTAATATTCAACGTTTTGTTAAGATGGATAAATTTTAACAAATAATGCATCATAAACATAATGACAGCTTTAATTTTCTTTATAGCACCTGGTGGTGCCATGCCAAGTTGCTTCTCCAATGGTGCTTTTTCAGTTGGGGTTATTTTTTAAACCAACTGCTCCCACTCATGTACATACAGTATATAGACTGGATATGTCAAAACAAACAAACAAAAACAAACATTTGGCTCCAACGTAGTTCCAATGGGCCGCCTCTCGTTATGACCTCTGATCTAAAGTCATTGTTCCGTATTTGTTCTGTGTGAATGTTGATTTTGTTGTGAGCCTTTGGTATTGTTTAGCATGTGTTTCCATTCTGAAGGTTCTGTCTCAAATATCTGTAATATTACCTAGAAATATTTTGATGTAGTGACTTAAAACAATAGCCAAAGTGATGTGTTCAGACATACTTTTTCCATCATCCTCTTGTTACAACGATAACGCTTTCAACAAAGTCAATTAATATTGAATTCATCCTTTTTGTCAAACCCTGTCCTTGAGGTTGACGTTAGAAAGAATGACACATTGCTGTAGGTCTGGTTTCATTAGGCAGTGTGCTGGAAACTCGTGGAATAGTATTGCATCTGTTGACATTAAAATTGCATTTGATCCTGTAATAACAGATGACAGGGCTGGAAGGGATACAAATTGCCAAATGCACTTCTCATCGCGAAATTGCTATCAAAACTGACTAAAATGCATTCTTCCATCAATATCAGACCAATATTTTGTGTAAGCTCTGTTTTTTACCTTCTTTACCTGAAAGGAGAAGCTAAAAAACCTAATTCTAAAGAGTGGAATGTTCTTAGTTGCACAAGAGCTCTCATAACAGAAAACATAAGAGCCTGAATAATGTGGTGTTAAAACCTTACCAAATAATATATAATATATACTACTATATCAAATCTACTTGTCTTCATTTCAAAACTGTACTCAAACCGATGTCAGTGTATGATGTGAGAACATATATGCCAACCACTTTGGATGGTTATGTGTTGCTTGGCCCTCAGAAGTACGTAATTTTCACAAACATGCACAGCGCGAGGAGGCAGACACAATGGTGGGCACAGCTAGCCAAAAAGTTAGCTTCATTAACCTCAAATCTCCTAAACAAGAATCTTATTTCCACTAACACTAAACTGCTAGACAGGTTAAAAATTAAAGGAAGCTAACGCTAACCGCTAACTCGACTACAGCTGAGCCTGTGTCATACGTCTTTCATCTTCCAGTTGAAGTTTCTATTGGTTTAATTTGAAGGTAGAGGGATCATTTGTGGTAAGTTGGTTATAACTCTAACTTGTGATACTTCCAGTTTATTTTTTCAGATCTACTCTGCATTTTTATAGGCTATATATCATTTGAAGTTAGTCAAACAAGAAGAAGCAAATATATATTT
>NW_013952635.1:656003-659083 GCF_001266775.1 Austrofundulus limnaeus
CTGCTGTAATTTTTGAAACGTTTTTGCCAAAACTATGGCACACAGCTCGTTGTTTTTTTCAGAATTCAGTAAGGTGTTTTGTTGTGATTAAAACTTACCACCTTGCTCTCAAAAATTGCACTGGTACACTTTGGGGAAAAGTCAGATAAAAAGGCTCTTTCTTATATATTTTTTTGCATACAATGATTTCAAAAACAATACAGAAGATGAAGTGCTCAATTTTAGAGATAAATATAAATGGTAAAAACAAAATATAAATCAAACAGTTAATTGTAATTATTTTTTATCTTCTCATTTGACTGTATTGTCTTCAATTTTGTCCTGTCTTTTCTTTCTTTATCCTTTTCACAGGTGTTATTACCATCAGTGTAATTACCACAGGATCCAGAGAGGTTACTATGGGTCAGAATTCAAGTAATTTGGATTGAAATAAAGGAAACGTTCTTGCATTYCAAATCACCAAAATCTTACAGCTTATAGTAAATAGAAGGGGTGTCATTATATTGAAATGACCAAAGTCCAACATTTCTGATGGTAAACTGAACGGAGATGATTAGAATAAATTGCACATCAGTGGAGGCACCAATATTGCTTCGTAAATTAATAAAAAAAATGTTGAAAAAAATGGGATACAGACAGATTTCTAAAAGTTTTCATTTAGATAAACCCAAATTACATTTTGCACATACAACAAGAAAAAGCTGTTATAGCAGAGTGGCTGAAGAGGTCCTTGAAGCAGACTGCAGAATTTGTCTGACAAAACACAACCAGGATAATTTTTTCCCCACTAAAAAAAAAATAATAATAACTGAGGTAATGATTGTAATTGCAGCACTTCACTGTGCTATTTTTTCATCATGGTTTATTGTCTTTTATAGTCTTTAATGKTTTACCTAAATTCAAATGCACTGCCATTCCGACCATTCATGTCGTTACTGATGATGCAACCAGTAATTTCCTCCCTGTCATCAAAGTCATGTTTACCATCGATATGGTAATATAATTGTCTGAGGTTGTGTAATTACATGGCAAAAATGCTATAGGTGAAAATAATAAAAGCATAGCCTGTCCCTTTTTTTCTATTTCATTCAAGTGCACTTGTACACATTCTCCCCAGAACAACAGAATGAGCACATTTCTTGAATCAACTTATACATTTGGGGATAGGTTCACTTATGTCTTGGTGTACAAAGCAACAGTTGAACCTGCTTGTAAAGTCTATCCATTTATTTTCTCCTCTTGATCCTTAATCCATGAGAAGCAAATGTCTTTGTCTGGCATTATRTAGGTGAACAGTGGGGTACACACTCCAAGACAATCATGAACACTCATTTCTTGTTGATTTCTGATAATCCATTTATCTAGCATGCTTGTTGTGGAACTGTGGGGGAAAAAAATGGAGAATGGAGTGAAAGCCTACGTATTGGGATAGCATGCAAACTGCATGAAGAAAGACCTCCATCCACATTTTGAATCTAGGACCTTTATTTGGGACAACAGCATTACGTTTCCTTCAAAATGGATAAAAAAAACTCAGTATGAAAAAAATCTACTAGAATGTTCTTTGGCCTTTCAGAGGCTTGGTAAGGTCTTTAGAAACGTTTTTAAGAATGGTGGACTCCCAATTAGATTAGATAGAGAATAATGAGTTGTTAAATGTTTTGATTAAGAATAAAATGTCTGTATTAACGTAATAGTGGATTATAATCACAGTGGGTCCTGGAAAAAGTCTAAGAGAGTGTGAAAGTAGCAGCAGCGTTAGTAGTAGTAGAAGTAGTAGTAATAGTAGTAGTGGCGTATCTATGATGTAAAGCCCTTGTTCATCAGTGTGGCTTGGTTGTCAAGAATTCATATCAGGAATTATCACATGCTATGTCTGTAATTGTGACAACATCAAGAAAACAACTTTGCCTAAATTTAATGTGACATTTTTGACTCCTTTCACCCAGACTGTCTCTCACTTATATTCATACMTGTGGCTGTATGCTGACATGGTCTAGGAGGGGATCTATAATGTGTGGTGAAGCTACATGAGGGTCTCAAACAATGTGGAAATTATTGTTGCAATGGTATCATAGTTGTCTTCACATTTAAAGTGGTTTTCCAAATTTTGGATTGTCCAACCAGTCTGTACAATGTCCTGCATAAATGGAGGGATAGTACTCTTGGAACGAGACAGACATTGCCATCTGGCCATCATTTTAAATTAATTTAAATTTTTATAAAATACGTTGAATTGTAACTGTAAAATTAGCATTAGTGGTTAGCTTAAAATTGTGACTGCATTTTGCACGTTTTTTTTTTTTTTGGGTCATTCTTAGCTACTATTACACACAATTCCAGTGTAATATATTTTAAAAGWGATGAATAAGAGCCATTTAATATTGGCTGGGGTGGCCATTTTGAATTTTCATATCCAGGGTCGTACTCTTTATATGTGTCCTCCTAAAKACAGTACCATCTTGGCCACCCCTTGCAAAAAACTCTAGTTCTGCCACTGGTCTTGGTGCATCTCTGCTCTCCTTGACATAAAGTAGAGTTATATTAAAGTGTATCTTACCCCCCTGTGAAAAGATAACTCCGCCCCAAGGCCAAATTTGAAAAATGCATCAAAGTGGGTAGGGAAGGGGGTGTGGGTAGGGGAGGGGGGATTAGAGAGCGGAGGTGTGGCCAGGACGAGAGAACGCGACAGGCAGCTAGCATTAGCATAATTGATGCTACATGGAGAGTGACCACAGTATCACAGATAGTTACATCTCTGAACGTCTGAGGTGGAGGATTTTTCACCCCCCTCCTCACCAGAGGTAGAGAGAGACTTGATCAAGTCAGCTCAGTCTGGGACTGACTCATGTTGGCTCCGTGGATCAGGACATGAAGCTCCAGCTGCCTCGGCTGAGCTCTGTCCGCCTCTCACCACACCAGCACCAGACAGAGGAGGAGGAGTGCTCCGACAGCCTGACAGAAAAAAAAAATAAAAGCATACAGCTGCAGCTGCTCACAAGATCGCTAGTTTAAATCAGGAATAAAAKKGTTGGGTCWTGTTTGACTGAAGTTTGGTCCGTTAGGGCTGCAGCTGCCCC
>NW_013952635.1:659093-661299 GCF_001266775.1 Austrofundulus limnaeus
CCTCAGTTGAAAATATTAAAATGATAGAAAAGATGTTTAAAAAGCTCTTTCTTCAGAAAGTCTTCAGTCCTGAGAACACTAAACTAACTTTTAATAAGGTCATGTACACAGTTTACTCCTATTTAAATAAAAATGTTTGACCTGTAAGCAGAAAGCTTATGGATGGATGTTGATTTTTCATCTCTATTTCAAAGAGGATGAGGAGGAGAACGAGGAAGTTCTCCTCAGGCAGCTCCCAAAACTGTCAACCTGCTGACTGAGAACATTTGTATGTACTAAACCTTGTATACATAACAATATGATTATTAAATTACATTTTAACTCCCCCTCTCCCCCCGCTCATTACAGGTCACCACACCACCATGGTTAAAAAAATCCTAGGGGAAACCCTGAGGTGTATACTCATAAATGATATGTGATGCACAATGCATACTTTATTTTTTATGGTATGAAAAAATGTATCCATATAAGGTAATTAACATCTTCAGTTTATTACGTTGCCATGTTCTCTATGTCACCTAAAGAACAATTCTTCAGCGTCCTTCTTTCCAATATTATCTGTTTGTTTACTATTCTGTTCCTTGTTACAGGATGTTATTTTCTTTGCAGTTACACCGCCAACATTTCCAACACAGACCAAAGTTGTTTTCTCAACCTGTAATCTTTTGTTTTCTAAATTGTAGCAACTAGCAGTGTAATAACAGAGAAGGTGCAACTTGTGACTGTTTGTTTGTAAACCGCAGATTTTCAGCTCTGGCTTAAAAGTACAAAATAAAAGAAAGAAAAAGAAAAGAGACTGAAACCATGAAAATATGCCTCTGACATTTTTTTGTGAATGCACTTAATGACACTTGTATAACCTGAGCTGTGTAGGCAGCTCAAAGTGTAAATGTGTAGGTGCTGTCAAACCTGTGTAAAGGCAGGCAAACAGGCATAGTCAAAAATACTGCCTCTGCCTAAACACGGCTTCACTTCCTCCATATATCAGTTTTCACCTGCTGCATGCACCTTATCTTCAGATGTTTTGCCTCTTATCATGCAGATGAATTTGCTTAATAATTTAAATCACTAACACCTGTCTCTGTGTGCATTTACGTGTAAATAGATGTAGATGTCTGTTCTCAAAAACCCAGTGTTGGTCACCTTGTCGTTGTGCCTGACACGCACACTGACAGCTCCAACTGCGATTCCTTCCGTCCCCAGCTTCATCTTGCATCATTTCAGTGTGACGCACGTCGCCTCGGCAGCTCATGCATGTTCCAGACCTGACACATTTCAAACTTGACACGTTTCAAACTGCCATCAGCTTAGATTATTAACTCTGAAGGAGTTTTAGGTTCTTGGGCTGCAAGAACAGAGTGGTAGTGGGGAGGGGCATCGCTCTCCATAAATCAAGTGTGTCAAATTACAAGGCTGTGTTACACGATTAGCATCTACATAATGAGAGGAGTTCATTATCCTCCTTTATTAACTATGATTGGGCGTTCCGGATGCTTAAAGACTCCGGGTTCATACGTGTTTGTGAAGATTGAGCAGTTTGGCAGCTGTAGCTCATTGATGAAGGATGTGTACAAGTGACTGAATAATTCCTGGTCTTTCTTTAGTTTTTAAATGTGCACCTAAGCGCATAATTGTTTGCACTAAGAATGATAACGTCATACTGAAACGTCTTACCAACCATATACATTTTACTTGTTTATTGTGCAAAAACACATTTACACACACTTTTCTCTCATATAGTAAATGGAAAACAGTGGGATCCAACATTACTTTGGTTTTAGTTTATGTTACTGTCTTGCTCTGTCAGTGTAATTGTGCTTGTTTCTGATGGAGCTTTGAAATGATTATCAAAGGGTCAACAATTTCCATTTATAGGAACATATAGTATTATTATTCCACTTTAAATAGAAAAAAAATAAAACATCTACATTCAGTTCATGTCAGTTGCTCAGTGTTACACAACTGAGCAATATTATAAATGTAGACAAGTCAGAAATTTTTACAATATTTTGTTTTGTATTTCCCTTCTAATTATCACTTCATTACCAAACAGTAGTGACAGGATGTAGTATAAATTACCATCAACCTTTGAGGCTAAAGGGCAAAGTAATACGTATTTGTATTGTTTTGCTTTATTTATTTATTTATTTGTGTTTTTTTTTTTGTATGTTAGAATGAAAGAGATATCATAAAACAATTATACTTA
>NW_013952635.1:661564-667308 GCF_001266775.1 Austrofundulus limnaeus
GTGTGTGGGTGTGTGTGTGTGTGTGTGTGTGTGTGTGTGTGTGTGTGTGTGTGTGTGTGTGTGTGTGTGCGTGTGTTTTGTGCCATGCTAGAGTGTACAATATTTTCATAACCTCTGAAATTGTCATTCAGTTAGAAAGATTCTTAGAAAAACTTATTATTCTAATAATACTGTATGCTGATAAAGTTTAGTGAAATGATTAAAATTCAAACCAGTTAGACTGAAACCTAAATTTAGCTTTATGCTAAATGCTGCAAGTTTAGCTTGACAACAAACTAGTGGTGAGCATGGTTTCACCCTCAGCAAAACAGCTAATGGTGCCAGTTTTGCTGAGCAGTTAAGCATTTACATTAATTTTGCARTGTATAATGTCTTTACTCCTGCAAGCATAGCATAGCTATGACATTATCCTTATTCCAGGGGTGTTTATTCCTGTCTAGGGTGTCTCCTCTTCAATACAGATCAGAACTTCTGACTCACAGTTTCATTTTTCCCAGCATCCTTTGCAGCATGGGCATCACCTAGTCACAGACAGCATTTTTTTAAGTTTGCTGCAAATTTTTAAAAAAATGAAATGAAGAAAGACATCCCTGCTTTAATAATGGGCATACAAAAATCTTTTTTTTTTTTTTTGTATGTTAGAATGAAAGAGATATCATAAAACAATTATACTTATTATTAATGTTTTAAACAGAGCAATGTATTTTTTATTGTTTTGAACATTAGACACTTGACCAGAGGAGCAAAGGGAAAAAAACTTATGGTTGCCCCTTTTTTTTTATAATAAAAATGTTGTAACCTACCTGTAAGACAAATGTATGTACTTGTACCTAGTCTAGCTTTGTTTTTCTAATAAAACCTAAAATTTAATATTTTAAAGTTTAAGCCTAGCATTATTTGACATAAATCATATTGGGTGCTGTATTTAATGCCTTAGATTTAAACTGAAAATTTCTTATGTTGCTAAAAGATGGAGTGATAGCTCCAGTAAAACCTTAACTATAACTTCATACAGGGTCTCTTGTTGTAGCATGAGGTCTCACACAATCTGATGGATCTCAGAAGATGAGTTGGGAAAATTTTGTAGCTACTACCACACCGAATTTTAGCTGTCTATCTAAGCAGTGCTAATTAGTAGGCCTCCTCAGTATGCCATYGAGGTCTGAGGAGGCCTACTAAATAGGTACTCCTTAGGCTCAGCTGTGTTGAATCAGGGCAGCACCTAAAACAKGCAGGAAACTGGCCCTTGAGGACACACTTTGGACACCACTGCCTTAAAGGAATTCAAGKATCTCARCATCTAGTTCACCASAAATKGKTGATGCAGCRGATGTACTGATGTATTGTGGCCAAATCTGCATGACTAGTGGTGTACTGACCAACATTTTTATAAGTACTCGTACGAAGTACCCTGATACCCAGAACTGATATTAATACAGGTGTCGATACTACGTTTAATCTGGTAGAGTTTACATTTAAAGTGAACAGTTTGTCAGTCTCGTGTTTTAAGAGGTTAATGCAAGTTGAAAGGACATTTTTAAATTTTGCAACAGTATATATCATTCTGTATATTTGATTTTAAATTGTATTAGGAAGGAGAAGTGCCTTGGTTCTGTGTTTTTAAAGTCATTGTGTATAAGTTCCAACACATTAAGTACTCTGTGTCGATATTCTGTACAGGCGAGTTACTAAACTGAAGTATTCATACTCATACACTCAGTTTGAGAAAAACTGGAATYRGGAMACTCTTAGTCGTGACAATAAAAGTGGAGCCAAGCCAGAAGGCAAAGTTCTCAACTCTCACTTTTTTGGTCATGGGGTAGCTGAGCTCAAACTTAGATAAAATAAAAAAGAAGAAATTGCTGCTTTTAAAGTCATTTGAAGTAGTTTAGGCTTTTGATTAAATGCCTTCTGTGGGACTCCCTCTGGAGGTTTTACAGGCATGTCCCACAAGGAGAAGATCCAGAGTCAGACCCAGAGCTTGTTAGAGGGAATAGCTATCTTCTTTGGACTGGGACTGCCTTTGGATCTCTAGGAGCTGCAGAGTTTCACTGGGGGAAGATAAGTTTGAGTTTCCTCCCTGGAGCTGCTGCTGCAACCCAACCATTAAGAGTGCATGGTAAATCAACCAGGAAATTTATTGGCCCCGGTTTCATTGGTTTTGAGGGGATTGATGATCGGCTGATATTTACATGAGAGGCCAATCTTATCCACCAATCTTATCTACCGCCGCAAATGTCTGAAAATCAACCATTGTCCCATTTTGTTCTGCTGTGAGCAGTACCTAATGTCCAGTTAAAATAAGTTTGCATTGTTTCAAGAGTATAGTTTAATGCTTTCAATAAAATATGATTGGAACATTGAAGGTGTGTTGTGACTTTATTACATCCAACAATGTCAGTTATATATAAAATCAGTTTCGGACATAATTGGGATTGGCTGGTCAGGCATTTTAAAGATGCAATCGGTGCCCCTCTAATGACATTAAATCAGTACCAGAAAAAGTACGGAAATAAATATTTACCCTTATTATAAGTCTGTTCTTTGTTTATTATTTACTCTTAGTCATGAATCTGCATACTAAATACAGTAAATATAACCTAAAAAGTTTGCTTTGTTCAAATGTCTTAGTTTCCCATTGAGGCACATTTTGGTAAAAAAAAAAAAAAAAGTCCGTTATAGATATAGTATGTGACGAAAATGAAATACCTTCTAAAAGACCTTAATACCTAGACATACACTAAAAAACACATTAACACTTCCTGAAGGCTTTCTTCTGCTGGCACAGTGTTAGTGTGGGATGAGGTTGTGAAGTAGTAAGTAGCAAGGCATGGCCCTTCCAGTCTCATGCACACACATGCACAGAAACCCACAATGGTTCTTGGCTTGTATCTTTCCCCTCCTGTCCCAGCGGTACTGAAGTACTATTTCTCTCTAGCCTGCCAAGGTTGTCAAGGTCTTATCAATGGCAAACAGATAGGGAGGAGGGAGAAACAAGAAATAAACAATACTTCTCTCTGCCTCCGATCCTCTCTGTGAGGAACCACACAGGTGACTGGTGATGGCTGCAGGTTTAAAATCAAGCCTGTGAAAACAACCTGATACAATATCAATTTTTGACAATGCTTTACAGTATTAGAGAACAAGGTTCTGAAAATAGATTGTTTGACTTTATGTTGTTACATTGCAGGTTTATTTTGTGTGTGTGTGTGTGTGTGTGTGTGTGTGTGTGTGTGTGTGTGTGTGTGTGTGTGTGTGTGTGTGTGNTGCTTTTCCGGTTTCACTAAGCAGTTGTAGCTCCTCCTCTTGGCCTAACAGAAATGAACAGTGGTGGGCACAGTTTTCCTAAAGCACCAATAGGGGAACTAATTTCCTAATTAGTGCTTTAGGGCTTTTGCCAATTTTAAAATTTATTAGTGGATTAGTACTTACTAAATTTATAGGCTAAATTTAGAAGCACTAACTGAGGTCTATAAATGTTATTGATCAACACTGATGTTAACAGCTGACAGTGAAAGYTGTTACATTTTATTCATACAGTATGTGTGTCACTGATCCACCAGGTGATAATACATTGACAATATATGAACTCAAATAAGGCTGTGGAATGTCGATGTTAAGGCTTAAGAGAGCAACATGACAATACAATGTGAACGTCAACTCATGTCTGTTGCAGAATGGTCATGGGTTGACTGGGTTATTTTAGTGSTTTAGAATTAGTTTTGCTCAAATGTTCAGTGTGTTGGTGTTCTAGAATTAAGGCACCTAAATATTTGACTAAGTGCTTTAGGGTTAGTGGAACATTCTTTTTAGATTAGTGCTGCCCACCACTGGAAATGAAAAATTTTCTCTAATTTCTCTAATTGTGTTGGCTTGTGTTGTCGCATTACACATTTGACATCTGTGTTGAAGTTTAGTTACTGACTGTAAATRACAAACCATGTTTGAGAGGTCTGAAACGGGGGAATGGAGGGGAGAACTGAACACTAGAGAAGGTGTGTTCAAAGGATAAACCTTTGTGTTCTTGCCTGCTCTACTGAAGTCACATAATAGGTTTAGCTACTTATAATTTTTTTTAGCTTTTGGTCATTAGTGGAGCTAAGGAACTTGTGCGGTGGTTTAGGTGTTAGTGAAGTTAATAGTTTGGTTAGTTGAGCCCACCACTTCATTTGTACAGATCACAGTTGTTTTCACATTGAAAGAGGTTTTCCAAATTCCGTCAGTACCTGAATGAATCAGTGTGGAACACTGGTGGATTTAATTATCCAACACACTTCTATTCTTAACTTTTATAGACTTATCTTCAACCTCCTTGAGTGGCCATTTTGGTTCAGGCATCAGAGGAACTGCTTCGGTATCCCTGACATCAAAGCATGCAAACAAAATGGCAGCATTTCATACCGGGGATGGGAAGGTGGAGGTGTGCATACACATCATGGAAAGAAGCTTTCAGAGAACATAGTATAGAGATTTAGCATCACCATTATTTATAGCAGCGAGCTTCTCTTGGAGGTCAATGCATGAGGTGTMTTTGAAATGTAATTATGTGGCAATTGGTGAAGTGTGGATGCCGGCTTGGCAATTTATAGTTGACTTAGTCATAATGGATGGCAACTGATCCTTTCTATTCCACTGCACGCACACGCACGTACACACTCAGAAATTCCAAGGCCTCTGTGCACACWAGAATAAACGAATGATGGTGACAAGGAGCTTGTGGTAGTAGATGCATGGCTCGGTACAAGGAGAGGCCGTTGGAGGTGTTTTGTCTCTGACTTATGTCCTGGCTGCTGCCCAGTATAACGTAGGGTTAATGGCATAAATTTGAAGCTAATAAAAGTTTCATACATTCACTTGTGATTACTTTTATGGGAAAGAGCTACAATATTGTAGTTTTTGTGTGGTATGAAACCATGCAAGTACTGGACATTTTMGCTGCTTACTGTGGCACATGGCATGAGAAATTCAAGATTTGACAGTTGTATTTTGAGGTCTAATCCAGAATGCTGAAAAGGCACAGGACTAACTAGAATAGTTTTCCCATGGCCATCATTAACATATATTCTAATTAGTTCATTTAGGCAATCAGGCCCAGGAGTCCCTAGCCTGTAGAGGTTTAAAAAAATACAAAATTATAGTTTAATTATATCCATTAATGAGCAGCTTTAACATATGTATGTCACTTTTCTGCATTCTCCTATGATTGAGAAGGGTCAWTCTCTTTTGTTTTTGTTTAGAGCACTACACGCACATAGACCATGCTCTTCATTGCTAAAGCATTACCACTTCACAGTATTTATAACCATTTTAGGAAGTTTGCCCCCCCCCCCCTTTTTTTTTGCTTTTTCCATCCAGAAAAGTGGTTGTTTAGTCTTAATAACTATATACTGTCTTTAGCTTCTTCTTCAGAGTAGATCCTTTCTTCTGCTCACTAGAGTCTCTTGAGTAATGTAAGAAGATATGAATRGTCCTTTCAAATGTATCATATTGATTGGCTGAGCAAAACAAATACCTTTTCAGTACCTGCGATTTTAGAAGCTCCTTTACTGGTTACTTGGCTATTTAATATGGTTTGCTGTAAAGAATTGTTCCGATTGGAAGCCCACATAATATGCAGAAAATCATTTAAGTTCTCATTTAAATGTTTGTTTTCAGATCCAAAGACTATGTCACTCCTAGCCTATGCTTCAGACGTCTAAACAACAACGGCTGTGAATCACATGGTTTCATAATACCTATAATAC
>NW_013952635.1:667349-668614 GCF_001266775.1 Austrofundulus limnaeus
GACTACA
This sequence comes from Austrofundulus limnaeus, assembly GCF_001266775.1. Taxonomy (NCBI): domain Eukaryota; kingdom Metazoa; phylum Chordata; class Actinopteri; order Cyprinodontiformes; family Rivulidae; genus Austrofundulus; species Austrofundulus limnaeus. Next base: position 667,357 of record NW_013952635.1, read on the forward strand.
ACCATTCGCAAAGTATAAGATATAAGGTCATATTTACAATTCAGTTAATCAGTCCCAAAATATCCTTCATTGCTAAGATGTATTTTTGTTTGAACGTGTGCAACACAAAACATTTTGATCTCTAGTGAGAGTCTTGGCTATGAAAACTTCATCTAAATATGTATGCTTTTTTCAAACTTAGCTTAAAAAATTAGACCATAAATCCACAACACAGTTCCAAAAAAAGAGTCCTCCATTGCTGTGGTTGCATGTCACATGCACAAGTGAAATGGCCACACTGGCCACAAAGTGCAATCAGATTGGTCCCCTGGTAATGCGAAAGCAAACATAAGTCTTTATAACCACTCAATTGTGGGACTAACAGTCCTTATACCCTTCAGAGAGCCCTTATAGCCGTTTGGTCTGAAAGTACTTATCGTACCAAGTACTGAGTCATGTGGCAGATGGATCAGAGTCAAACTACAGTCCAATTAAACTCAGTTTTTGTCGAAATTCTAGAAATTGGACCCTCTTGTAAAATGAATACCCAACAGAGCACAATTAACCTGATGTGCTCTTAAAGGTGTTGAGGTCCATCGTTTTTATCATCAAACCCATCATGGACTCCAGCCTTACAGGCCACACTAACTTAAAACTTTGCCTGCATTGAAAAACCCAGCAATAAATATCATCTAGAAGTATGTTTTAATGTACAGTAACAATTCYGACATTTCTATTTCCTTTTCCTCTAAACACTAGTTTAAGTTTAATTCCTTGAACTCTGATGGTTTTGAATTAYTTCATACAAACTGATGATAGTGGTATAAAAAGTCAAATAACCAATCATGAGCAGTGCCCCCTGCAATTTTCTGAATGCAAATATCCGAATAACAGTGTTCCAGAGGCTAAATGATTTCTGCTGACAAATGATAAAGAAGAGCTTAGGGATTGTAAGCACTGGCCCATAAATATTTAAGAACCAGACTATTATTACAGGATAGGGTTTTATGGGAAGACTTCGTTCTAATTGTTGTGGCTGGAGGGATTCTGAATGTGTGCTCGCACATTTGGAATTCCAACTGTTTTTTACTTCAGCATTTTGGCAACATATTTGTACTGTTTATTTTTTTCTTCAAATGAAGACAGGGGTTGCTAAAGTCAAGCATAAGCCCCATCTGAGGAAGAAAACAAACAACTGCCCGCCCTACCAAAAAAAATATATATATGATTTTCTATTTATGTTTTTGCTTTTATTTTTGTTATAATTTATGTTCTATTC
>NW_013952635.1:670928-689412 GCF_001266775.1 Austrofundulus limnaeus
ATTCTGTTCATTCTTTAAAAAGTTGTTCACATTTTAAATTTTTCCTCTAACATATTTTAAACATCTGTGCATTTTTTAAAATAAATTTAACACAATTTATTTTTAACACTTTATATCATAACTCCTTTTTATTTTATTTTCCAATATTTAACCAGGCAAATCCCATTGAGATCGCAGATCTCTTTTGCAAGGGGGGCCTGGGCCTGAAAGCAACCTATTGTACATTTTTTKGGGGGTGGGGGAAACCGTAGTACCTGGAGAAAACCCACTCATGCAAGATGAAAACATGCATACTCTGCACAGAAAGAGAACCGTCCAAACCGGGGATCAAACTCAGGACCTTCTTGCTGTGAGGCATCAGTGCTGACCACTGAGCCGCCATGTCGTCTTCTTTTCTTTTATATTATGTTCACACTGCAGGCACATGTGCCCCAAATCAGATTGTTTTTGCCCCCATGCAACATATCTAAGTTTTACAAAGAGACTCTGAACACTGATGTCTTATTTTGTGTGACTCTTAATGTAACGTCACTGAGGTAGCGGTTAGAGGATCAATCCCAGTATTTATTATGGTGCCAACCTGATGGGAGTTTCAAGCGCAGAACTCTGGATGTCTTTAGCTACAGAACAGAGGTCTAACTGCTTCGTCTTTGTTCTTTTCATTTCCCATGTTCTGGATGACTGAGAATCTACAGTAACAGATGGAATTAAGGTAGAGTTGGACCAGGCATTAAGGTAGAGTTGGACCAGGTTATTAGCTGTGGGAGGGAGCTACGTGGTACTAGCTTCAGTGTTAACCATCATTTCCCTAATGTATACCTCGATTGCTGTCGTGTTTTGTTTCCCATCAAAAAAAAAGCATTTAGCTGAAGGCTGCAGAGCTACAATAGTAATAGATAAACTGTATATTAATGGCCAGTTGTTTAGAGACCCTGAGATCACTCCTTGGCTGTATTAGATCTAACATCAAGGCTAGTGAAACTCGGATTTATTATCATTATTATTATTATTATTACTACATTTATTCACCAGTTATAATGTTAAGTAAGCACAGTTGGTCGGTGGGTACACATTTGGTGAGCACGGTAGCTACTTTTTGTGTTGGTGGGGGGTCTTTTTTCTGTTCTATTCTGTTCTTTTTTTCATCTCTTTACTATCACATTATTTTTTTCTCTTATTTCTTTATTTCTAAAACAACAATTACTTGTACACAAGCGCACAAACCCACACATGCTTATATTCCATACATCCAAATACTTAATAATGAAACATATGCTTCATTTAACTTCAAACACATCACATACATTTTTTATGTATCTTACATGCTACATAGGTATTCTCAAAATCTTGACTAATCATCACTCACTGGCAGCCAGGGGTTCCGGAGCGGGGGTGACRCTGCTCTCGCTCTGGGGAGGGCCTTGGTGGTTCTGGGGATGTCTTCTGGTGGCTGCATGTGGGCCCTCGGGTAGTTTGTATCGGCGGTCATGGGTCGCTGGTCCTGTTGCCTGGCCGTGCTGGGGTGGGTCCGGGGTGGGCACAGGGGGCTTGGGACTCCAGGGCTGTGGCTYTGGTGGGGCGGGGGGGCTTGGSCTCTGGAGGGCGGGTTGYCGGGCCCTGGGCCGGTGTGTGCCCTGGTGCCCGGCTCTTGGCTGGGGGCCTCTGGTGGTCTGCGGTTCTCAGGGGCTGGGGGGTAGGGTTGGCTGGTGACATGGCATGGAGCTAGTGGGGTGGGGTCAACCTAGCCTGGGTGTCTTTATGTTAAATGTTCTGATAGTGGCCCGAATGTTGGGGTGGATGTAGTATGTCTTCTGGGGTGGGGATTKGACTGGTGGCCTTTGGTGGTGGCTGGGGGCTGTGCTGGGCYGGCTGGTTGGCCCCTTTGCTGTGGCAGGGGCCCGCCCTGGGTGCCCCCTTGCTCTGTCGGCGGTTGGGTGGGCGCTCTTGGCCGGGTCGTCCTTGCTGGGTAACGGTGGCCTCTCTGGGCAGCGGACCGGCTATGGGGCTGGGGTCGAGTTTTGGGGGTCTGGATGGCTCTGGGGGGGTGGGGTGTTGGTCCTGGTTTCTGGTGGCCTTCGGGGCTCCGTCAGTCCATGGTCTGGGGTTCCGTGGGCTTGGCGATTTGCCTGGAGGGAGAGATATTTGGGCTGCTCTCTCAAAAAGTCTTACTTTAATTCCCTGCTTCTTGATTCATGCCATGCCCCCCGTCAAGCCCTCTGGTGCCCCCTATGGGTGTCGTGTCCCACAGTTTGAAAACCCCTGATCTAAAATATTGTGTAGCTTTAGATGAAAATTCATTACCTGGCATCCTGTCTTTTTTTTTCTATGTGAGGAAAAATGACCCTTCTTCGTTTTACCTGTTTCCTCCTTCTACAGACCACTGACCTTCACTCTKTGCCCAGATAGTACAATTCAGCTCTCACCATTTTTGTTGAAATTTTTTTGGATGAGATAAATGAGTGTGGCATTACCTATCGATTCAGCATTAACTCAYTGGACTCCATCGCTGCTCCAGACACATTGATTTCTATGTTTGTTGTCACCGAGGAACACACAAAAGGTGAAAGCCTTGAAAAAGGAGGTGTTTTTTGCTTTTTTATCTATATGCCAGCTTAGAACAACATCCTGTAGGACCAAAGTTTGGCAACAGGCAGTAGGGAAACCATATATAAAGATCCTAAACTACAAAAGGCAAATATCTCATTAACTATTTGGCMATTATCTATGCAGTTTTCCATGCAACATTTAAAATGTTATTAAATTGACCTGACCATGAAAATGTGTGCAGTTACACAATTTCTGGCTGGTGTAAGCACATYTGTACAGTTATTAAGTGCATTAGCAACACCTAAAAGATATGTTGGGAAAAATGTTGATAATGGCAAAACAATATGGTGGTGATTCTCAGTCATCCAGGACATGGTAAATAAAAGTAACAAAAAATGACTTTTATTCTGTAGTTGAACACATCTCATTTMCCAAACAGGAGCATTATAAATTTATAACTGGAATCAGGCTAACAAATACGACCTTTAAGGGAGAGGTAGGGGTGAGCAGTGCAGTCAGTGCAGAGTGTTTGGAGACCTCTTCCTCGTTCCTGCATGCAAAGTTATTTTTGTTGTGTTGTTGACATTGTTATACTTATGTTACGTTGTTGTTTCTTTTTTTATTTTGCACAAGTAACTTTTTTCTTACAGTTGCACAGTTGTACATAGTAATAGTGGAATTATGTTATTTTATACTATGTCATTTTTTTCTAATTAGATAATAGAAAACGTTTTTATTTGCCTAAAATATTTGTCCTGTGTTTTCTAATAATCATTTAACTAAAGGCCAAATCACACAATTACTCACTGAACATGACAAGTATCTGTGTCGGTATTGGTATCAGAGAAACTAGCCCTGTATTTACCWATATTTAAAGTTTTGAACTCCACACTGTCGAATTTAGAAATGATAAAACTCCCCAGGAAGGAAGCAAAACATTTTCACGTGTCCTGATGCATCTCAGTAATTCAGGTCAAAAAGAAAGAAAAAGAAAGTAGGTCCTCTGGATRGGTTCTTCTTTAATGAAAAGTTTTGTCAYTCCTCCAAACAGGTTRGTCACATGCAAAAGAGGACCATCAGCCAAACAATAGGTTGTTAGTGCCTTGATTGGCTCTATTGTTCATATGGTCATGTGCCCCATCACCTGACTATCGTTGGGACTCTGATTCCTTTTGCTCACATTTTCACCTACAGATGAGGAATCCAATTACYTTGCTTTGTAATGTTTTTGATGTGTAAATGATCTTTTTACCCATACGAATGATAGATGTTGAAGCATGACTGTCTGCAATGTTGGTTTGAAAGTTGGTTTAAAAAAAGAATATTCAGCGTCATAAAGTAAGATCTCTTTGTGTATGCTTAGATCACCCTGGTAACTGAGGCTTAAGAGCTTCAGAAAATGTCAGTAAAAAGACCACTTGTTTGTGTATTCGGTTTTATATTATCCCAGCTCATAAAATCTGTCTGTAACAATTCTTCTATGTCACCAGAAGTGACATTTGATTTTAAGAAATGTATTAAATAAATTTGTCTGCCGTCATATTAGTTCAGTAAGTGTGCTGGTGCTGCATTTACATTTTGGCATTTTTATTGTTAAATACCCAATGATTGTACAGGAATATATTTTTATATGCAATCATCCCATCTAATGAACGTTTTTTTTGTTAAGGATACCAGTGTAAACTATCAGTTTAACCAGAAATTTGTTTTAGTTAATTCAAATGTTGCATAGTCAGGTTGTGGTGACATTGGCTTAAACAAGMAGGCCCAGACTTCTTTTTCCACAGCCTAAGGTGTTCCCAATCCCCAGCCGAGACACATGAGGCCTTTTTGCACTGTAAGGCCCAGACTGGCTTCAAACCCGGGTTCAGTGTGTTTGCATTAGCCCTCATGGACCAGATCCACCCCGATTTCTGGAACTTTGTGAGCTGTGGTTTATGTGAATTGATCCCAAGCAGCTTGGCCAATAGGACATCAGCTACTGTTAGTCATAGATTTGTTCTCTGACTATGGGGTTAAGATGAGTAACTTTACATGCATTGTTTGTCTTTTTCACACGTGTTTAACTAAACAACAACTGTGGTGAGTTCATGAACAACAAGTTAACAAAAAGCTACCATTAGCTTATCATTCTCTGTCTTCATGCCTCTTGTCGTAAGCGTCATGCTGCTGGATGATTCAGTACAGCCTTCGGTATTTTCCTTCGAGTTTAGTGTAGTCCATACTTGTTGTTGCAAATAAAATGAAATAAGATCACCCATGTTTAAGATTACGATCTTACCCACACTGAGGCGGCTCTCTGCTCAATGCAAACACAACCAGGGCAGTGGAAGAGTACAGCCAGAATGGCTGGAGCTGGGGTGGGCAGAGCCAAACCTTACAATGCAAAAATGCTGATAGTTTCTTCAGTATATCCTGGGTCTTCCATGGGGTCTCCTCCCAGCTGTACATGCCTGAATCACCTCCATAGGGAGGCGTCTAGAAAGTATCCTTACTAAATGCTTGAACCACCTCAACTGGCTCCTCTCCACGTGGAGGAGCAGCAGCTCTACTTTCAGTTTCTCCCAGATTATTGAAAGTCTCAACCTATCTCTAAGGAAAAGGTTATCCACCCTGTGAAGAAAACTCATTTCAACTGCTTGTATCCACAATCTCGTTCTTTCAGTCGCTAACCAAAGTTCGTGACCATTAGGTGAGGGTAGGAACATAGACCTAAGAGTAAACAGAAAGCTTTGCCTTACAGCTCAGCTCCTTCTTCACCATCATGCACCAGCACAGAATCAGCAACACTTTGAAAGCTGCACTGATCTGTCTGTCAATCTCATGTTCCAATTGTACCTCACACATGAACAAAATCCCAAGTTACTTGAACTCCTACACTTGAGGCAGAATCTTACACCCCCACCCCAGAGAGAGCAATCCACCTTTTTCTCACTAAGAACCATGGACTCAGATTTGAGGGTGCTGATTCTCATTCTAGCTGTGACACTAGGTGACAAATAAGCTTGGAAATTTGAATCCCCTTTAAGGTCATATTTCTTGTTGTCTGACACTAAAAAGCTGCAGGTAGACCGCAATGTTTGAACTGATCAGGATCTGCACATTCTGGGACAAAGCAGTTTTAAACAATATCTTGATTGTGAGGGAAAAAAAATTCGAAACAATTTTGACTTTACAGCAGCACATGATCTTATGGTTCAGGTTATTAACTTCCTGTTGTATTTTTTATTTTTTTTTTGTTTGTTTTTGCTGGTGAAGCTACATTTCCAGAGCATTCCAACAAAACTGACAATGCTTGTGTGTACAGTAATTGTGTTGAACACAATTGTAAATTTTGAATCCTGCATTTTAGCCATTCCGTTGCTCATGTTTGCCTTCCTTTACAATACAATCGTTTGTGTGTAATCCTTGCAAACAGTTTATAACAATAATGGATTAAGGTCACAAAGTATCTCCATCTTCTTCCACTTATTCGTAGTTGGGTGGCGGAGGCAATAAGTGCAGGAGAGAAACACATACATCCCTCTCCCATTGACACTTTCCAGCTCGCCTTTAGGGACCCCGAAACGTTCCCAGTCCAGAGAGGATACATAATCTCTCCAGCATGTCCCAGGTCTTCCCTGGGGCATCGTACCAGTGGGACATGCCCAGAACACCTCTAAAGGGAGGCGTCCAGGAGCCACCCTAATCAGATGCCCGGACCACCTCAGCTGACTCCTTTTGATGTGGAGGAGCAGCGTCTTTCCTCAGAGCTTACCCTGGATGGCAAAGATCTTCACCCTATCTCTAAGGCTGAGCCCGGCCACCCTACAAAGGAAGCTCATTTTGGCTACTTGTATGCAGGATCTTGTTCTTTTGGTCATGATCCACACCTCATCAGTTCGACTCAGCACTCTCTTCACTACGACCAACCAAAGCAACACTCTCATTACTGAGGACAAGGCTCCAATCAATCTATCCATCTCCCGCTCCATCCTACCATCACTCGTGAACAAGACAGCCAGATACAATGGAGTCCTCAAGTGGAGGACTGTAACTCCACTTGAGGCAGATACTCTCCTCCGATCACAACATATAACTAATCGATATGACAGACCTGCAATCTGCAAAGAAGGACCCCAGCCAGGAGTCAAACCCAAAAGCTTTTTGTTTGTTTTGCATCTTTGCTTACCAACTGTACCACCATGTAGCCCACTACAGTGTATCAGTAATGCATTGCAAGCCTTTTAAAATCATTATCAGGGGCAACAGTCTGTTTTTAAATCTTCAAAATATTGTAATGAATGTTAGTTGAGTTCATTCAAAATTTGTGGTTTCATATCAGCTACTGTACATTGTTTTCCGCCTCCAGACAAAGACTTAGCAGCAATAGTTATCACGCTTAACTTAGCATGTTCAACCAACATCTCTCACTTCATGAATATTTCATAAAGACAATCTCAGTAGCTGACTGGCCATAAAACACCTCATTCACACAAAGTGGCAGAAAAGCAGCTGTCGAGTTGGAGCTGATGGTGGCGTGTAGAAGACAGCCACACCATTTATAACTAGAAAACAAGGGCAACATGTGACAGCAGATGTGTGTTTATCTGTCTTCAGTACTCCAATAATGTTTTAGTGTTTTCAGACTAGTAAATCAAATATAAGGTTGTATGAATACAAAATGAAATGGGAAAAATATTTCAAATTAGCTTTACTGAAAATGATTTGAAAATATCAATAAAGGCCACATTGGCACATCAATGGCTAAATATTACTTGTTAGATTTCATCACAAGAAAAACTAGATAATCCCTGCACAAAGCACCAACACACCAGAACTCACTTTTGAGTTGTGGCTGTTTAAGATGTTCTGGTGATTATGATATTATATGAGAAGTGACTTTGGAATGGTCATTACAAATAAAATATTTTGTTGATAGAAAACAAAAAAAAAAAGACAGATCTGTTCTCGGTAGTGTAGTTGAGTAGAATGATAATGAAACAAACCACATTCACATGATGTCATATACTGTATGTACTATTCTCTCTAGGAAATTGTACTGTAGATGTGTTACAAACATAAAAAATATCAAAAGAGACCTTTTTGTATACAAGCTGTGTTGGGTGGAGTTAAAACCTGCTAACATTTGGGCCTAAAATACCATAAAACGCCTTAAAAAGTACACAAAAATTTAATGAAGTACTGCTTTTGAATGCTTTAGAGTAAATTCACAAGCTTGGTCTTTTTTTAAAGCTAACAATCTGAATTCTTAACTTCAGCAGTCATGTTATTTGTAACTGTAACTAGTATTTAGTATATTGAAGTAAAATACACAAAAATCAAGAAATTTTTCTCCCTAAATTTTTATTTTTTATTAATAAAGTACCACAGAACATGAAAGGAATCAGATACCATTAAACATTTTTACTGGGCTAAAATACTAATTCTCAACTATTACCAGTTCAAATTTGGTAACAGTAGCATAAAATATGAATATTTGAGACATAGTACAATCCAGCATGTCCCATTTGCATATTTGTACACTTGTACAAATATGTTTAAACTGTACACTTTGTCTAAAACACTGTAATTTCTAAATGCTTCAACACAGAGACTTCACTCTGGGCTCAAATTAAAGATAAAATCCCCACAAAACACATTCTACCATCCATATTAACTCACAGCATGATTACATTACCAAAAAATGTATTAATATTCAGAAATATTTATACCAACTGGAGTACATTCAGACAATCTCCACCAACAAACAACCAAAACACATCAATAAACAATTATATCCTTTTTTTTTCAAAGCATTAACATTCCACACAGCTCATAAAACCACCAGCAATGAAAAATATTTGTTTTTTGCTTACTTTTTATTCATATTTGTCCTCAAATATGACAAAATTAGTGATTCAAAATAGCCAACCGGAAGCCTTTTTATCCAAACATTTTTACTTCTCCTGTCCACAAAAATCACTCTGCCATGTCATGAAGCACTCAAAACACTTCATAACAAATATATTTTTGTTTTATCAGCATGTTTAGTCAGCTACTGTAACTGGCCAAAAAAATGATGGAAAACGTTTTTCTGTGATCGTTGCTTTGTACACCGGATGGAGCTATCCGCCTACAAATGACGACTGTCTCAAACGTTGGCTTGTACGTCACTAAACACAGTTCCCACCCCCTCAAAATATATACCAAATGAAAGGTATGGTGATTGGCTACACAGCTGTGGCATCAGAATGAAGCTCAGAGTTGACTGGCCGATTCTACAGTCAATCTAGCCCTGGATGACGGAGATGTCGGTGTAGGTCAGATAGAATATTTGTGCCACATTTCATCAAGATCTGATCATGTTTCTGGATGTGCAGGCTTGAAAGAACCATTTTCAGTTGTGTTTTTTTTTTGCCTTTTGCCTACTGCTAGGTGGTAGTTGCATAGTAAAGCATAATTATGTCATGAAATGATAGCCTTTTATCAATGCTAAACGAAACAAAACAAAAAAATTTGAAGTTCCTGCATAGTTTTTCAGCTATAAGCATTTTTGTATGACCAAACACCAACCTTTTAAATATCGTCCCCACTTGAAATATGGGGTCTGTTGCAAAACCATTTGCTAGTGCTGTGTAGGTGGGCCACATCTATATTATCAAATTTTATGCTGCTAGCTTCAGCTATTTTTGTGCTACAGCTGACCAAAAATATATGATAAAAAAAGAAATGAAAAAAAAAAAGAAAAAAATAAACATTACAAAAACAATATGATCCCTGCTTTGCATAGCAGGGGTCATACTAAATCTTAGAAGACAAAAAAAAAATAAATAAAACTAAGCATATATGTGGATATTTCAGTCTTTCTGCATGTTTTTAGCTTTATTTATCAGACCCATGGTGCAGTTCATTGTACAATGTGCTTGTTTTAGTGTAAGGATGAGGATGCACAATGTGTGTGTTTCTTTTCACTTTAGGTGTACCTTGTATAGAAACAAAAAAAAAAAAACCCTTGTGTTTTCAAACTGTTGCCAATACGTGTGGTCGGTGACATTTCATTACCCATCTCTTTAGGATACAAAGAGAAGAGAAAACAAAAAGGATCCAGGCAATAATGGCAAGGTCACCTGCCAATGTCATGAGCAATGTGAGGCTAAGTGGCTGATATACACCTTAGACATGTTTTGATGAATTTTGATTAATTTGAGTCCCAATAGAGTTAGCTGGAGCCTGATTTGTATGACACATGACAAGTCAACCTATCCCTAAATTTGGATAAAAAAAAATGCCTGAACAATGTTTGGCTTGTGGATGTAAAATACCTGGCTCAGCCAATGAAAATGATTCATCTTAGTTTAAGAAAGTGACTGCAGGTTTTTACAGTTACTTTTAGGACAATAGAGAAGCAAAAAACGGATGCATTATCCTTTAATCAAAATAGGGTGACTGTGGCGAACTGGTTACGGGAGTCGTCTTGCATCTGTTGGGTTGCTGGTTTGATCCCTTTTTTCCATCCTTCTCAGTTGGTGTGTCCTTGAGCAAGATACTTCACCCACCTTGCCTATTAATGGTGGTCAGGGTTTGGTGGCGCCGGTGCATGGCAGCCTCACCTGTGTCGCTCTGCCCCAGGGCAGCTGTGGCATCAAAAATAGTGTTTTCGTTGTGCGTTTTAAAGTAACTTAAGTACATCAGTTGTAAATAATCACAAATTACATTTTCTTTCACTTGCTGAAAACACATACACATCTTTCTTTACAACTTCCTGCAGGCCTTTCACTAAATCAAAAGCTCTGGCATGAAACTTTATACCCATTACAAGTAAATATCAGCAACTGTACGACTCCACCAGCGGTCTGTCTAAAATGTTTTTATTGACAGAAGGAACTCAATCCTTCCACCTACCTCGCTGTCAATGCCAGACAGCTGCAGCTCATTGAAGGCTGATAGTTGGCAGTTTTCCTGGAAGGCCAGCTTTTTGTGAACAGCGTTACTAGCTGTAGTTTCAGATTTAGCTGATGAAACAGGATTTGTTTTTAAAGGATTTCTTTGAAATCCATCCTTGAAAAACATCAACTGAGTAAAAGCAGAAGAAAACGGAACAAGCTTGTCATTTTCCAGAAGCTCTCAGTTTATCAGAGGAAACTTGCCCATAGATTGCTTTCTTGTTGTAATGCATGTACACACTCACGCACACACTCTCACACACACCTGTCATATTTACAAAACCATTTGCAAATGTGACCCATCACATCAAACCGAGAATTGAGTTGCAAAGTGGTACATGTGGAGAAGGCAGCCATGGTGCAATGGTTGAATTGTCTTATTTTAATGTCATTTAAAATAAATATCTGAAATATAACCTTAAAGAATCTTTTTGAAGCACAATTTTACAAAAATATCATTTTAGGCAAAAAAGTCTAAACAAGCTAGCAAAGCATATTGTCTTTCCAGCTGGTAAATCTGAACGTTCACATTGAAGTTTCTTCGTTATACCATATTTATTCGAGTATAATACGATCTCATGTATAGTATGACCCCCACTTTTTTGAGCTTAAAAAGAATAAAAAAATTAATCCTCAAACTACCTCCAATTTCATACAGACTTCAAGATTTTTCAGCCTTTGCAGTCTTTATACATATCAGTAAAATGATCATTGGACTGTTCATTTTATTTAACATCTTATGTACTAAAAGGTATTTTGACAACAAATATGAATCAGCTGTAGCAGCATCATAATTCTGGCATTTTACACATAGTCCACCAGGAGGCGCCAACACAAAAGTCAGAGACTTCACATGAGATTTGGACCATCTTGTGGGGGAAAAGCAGATTACTTCCTGCTCGCGAGCGCCCCCGCTGGTGGGGAAACATTTTTTCAGGGATACAAACTTTTTCAGAACACAGGTAGACGGCAGCCATTACAGACGAACATGTGTTTGTTGTTGTTCGAGGAGCGGCCCGGTTACACGCTAATGTTATTAGTTCGTTATCATTACTGAGCTGCAGAACTGCCCCCCCCCCTTTTTCACATCATGCCGCCTGCCTGGATCTGTTATCTTGCTCTGAAGCACAGAGGAGTGTCAGAGGTATGCTCATTTCAACGGCTTTTTACGACGCGGTCTCATTTCCGGACTGGATGAAGCTGATATTTCAATTAAAATACATAAGTAAAAATATTTATTCAAGTATAATTCTACCCCCCAACTTTATGGATGATTTTATGGATTAAATTTTACGTCTTATACTTGAATAAATATGGTAATAACGTAAAAAAATTGACATTAGAATAACCTAAATATAGGATTCAGACCGGTTATCCTGATTAGGAAGACAAATCGAAACAAATCTCTGTAACCGCTCATTATGATAAGTAAGCTATCAGTAAAACAGGAATCTGTAAATTAACTTAGGTCATTTTGACCAAGTGTGACTTAATCCACCAAATGTGATGGACCACAAATGTAATTTATTTGAATATCATGATACATGGTAGGCTGAAAGTATTCATCCCCCTCTATCATTTAATTCTTGTTGCCTAAAAGTGGGGGCATTATGTATTTTCCAGGCACATAGTTCAGTTACATACCACAATCAAGTAACCGTTAGCTTCAGTTGTTATGAAAACCGTGTATATAAAAAACTATTTGACTAAAGGCCTTGAAATTGGCCTAAGTATATTTAAAAACATACTACCTTTTCTGACACTTCCACTTTAGCACACATTTACAACAATGCCTTGGGGGAGGGGTGCTCTGTGGGGCAAGAGCTTGGATGGGGACAGAGCTCCAGGGATGAGCTCTGTGTACATTGGTGGAGCTTTGTACCAGCAAGTGTTTAGGCAGCTCCAAATACAACAGAAGATTTAGGGATTTCTCAAACATGCATGAATGAGTCAAAAATAATACTCTGGGTATGTTTTTGAGGGAATGACATTATAACATAATGATAGAAAACTCAAAAAAGTCAATGTTGCATAACCTTTAAAACCTGGACTTTAAATGATTTTTAGTCTAACCAGACACAGAATTCTCCTGATCGGTAAAGTTATATGATTAGTGAAGTTCATTATTAGATCAGCAATTCTCCTCATGTATGTATCAGACTTTCGAGTGCACTTGAATATAGGCTGAAGTGTTTGAAGCATCTTTATTTTGAACCATTCCTCTGCCCTTTTGTTAATAAAAAAAGCATCTCATAGATGATGTGGCTACCACCATGCATCACTGTGCGGATGTTGCTCTCAAGTTTTTTTCCAGACATGCAGCTGTCCTTGACCACCAAAAAAAGGATTTTCATGCCATATAATAGCACCTTCCAGCTGCCACCTGCCAGCATGTGTGAAAAAATTGTCATAAGTCGGCATATACTGTCTAAAATGTTATAGTGTAACCTTTAAATCCAACAAAATCAGAACAAAAAACTGTCTGCACCCATTGTAAAATCATTGGACATCCAACGACATGGGTAGAGTCAGTAGATTGCATTAAAAAAAAACAGACAAATCAATCAAAATGTCTTAGATCTTATTTATTTATAAAAAGAAGTTTCCCAAAGGCCTCTAGAAAAAAGGTTGCTCACATACAGACATATGTTTTTGATTGAGACAAATCTGTACTGGGTTTCTTAAACTTAGGGTCAACAACAGTGTGTTTGACAGAGGTAGGGGGAGAGTCCGTTTGAAGCTACTGGTTTCTAATGTCTACAACACAGGGAGCAATCAGGTTTGTAGGTTCAAGAAATGTTATGACTGTGAAACAGAAAACAAGGAGCAAAGACATGAGGAAAAGGAAAAAGAGTGACACAAGGAAGAACAAATGCCAATTGTTGAAAAGAAGAAAGTGGCAAAGAGAAGGAGAGGTTTGGTAAGAACCCAGGTATATTTGTTAAAATAAAGAAATGCTCATCAAGATAAGGAGGTGGGAAAGCAAAAATAAATTAGGATTTTGAAAATGATCCATTTTTACCACAGCTGAATATAAAGGAGAGAGAGTGTGAGAGAAACTGAGAGGAAGATGGAAGAGACAAAATGTCCACGCAATTACTGTTGCTGCCAGTGAGAGGCTAATCGAATGGCCCTTGGCAAAGCTTGGCTATGTTCATCACAGCTGGCGGAGGAGGAAGAGATAGGGCTTTGAAAACAGGACAGAGATGGTGGAGGGTGGTGAGAAGAGGTTGCAAGAATGCAAACGGAACCAGCTTTAATGGACTGAAAGACGGCTGAATGATGTGGAAAGGGCGAAGAATTGTTGTTAAAAGGATGAGGTTCAAAATCTGAGTTTTTGATACTTGCCAACACACAGAAAGGGGAGGAAGGATAGATGCTAATGTGTGGAGCACATGGAGATGTATTTGATGCACCAAAGAGAGGGAGAGCTTGGGTGTTGGGTGAAGAGTAGGAAATGCCATGCTATATATTATTGCCCTTTCTTTGATAAACTTCTGAAAACACTATCTCCATTTACACTTATGGCAGTGGCACTCTTGAGATGTAAAAAAACAAAACTATAGGACCTTTTAATATTTGCAATTCTTATATAGATGGTTATCACCCACATCCAAAGGTGAAAGCACAGTAATAATGTTTTTGTCTGTGTGTGTACCTTTGATTGTACAGTCATCAACAAACTTCATGAATCACTGAACATATTTGATTACACTTTCAGAAAGTGATCGCTGAATAAATGTCTGCAATTCATTAACTTTTAGAGTCAATCCAATTCAAGATGGCAAACACAAAAATGTCTATAACTCAGTCAGATCTGCAGATTATAAACTAAACTTAGTTGTTTTAGTAGCTAAAAGTGTTGTAGTCAAGACTGCCTAACTCAAAACAGTCAATACCAAGACCAGAGTGTATCAAGACCAAGACAAGACCGTGACTTTTAGGGGTTGGACTAAGTCGAGGTCGAGACAGAGGGAGCGCGAGACCGAGTCAAGATCAAGACCAAAGAATAAAATGGAAAAAGTGCCCTAAATATAGCATACTGCATACAGGTGGCTAACTTAATGTATAGCTAATATTGACCTATTCTGTTTTAGTAATAGGGCTGGGTAAAGAATTTTGGAACGGAAGCAGATAGCTAATCTTAGCTAGCTAGCTTTGCTAACATCACTGACACAGGGGCAGACATAAGATTTTTTGTTCTTTCTGCCTCCTTTCATTTCAATTTGGATTTGTATATTTTTTGACGTGTATAAAAATATGTTTTTTGTTTTTAAATTAAATGAATAAATGAATAAACTTAAAAACTAAAACAACTTTTCTTTGTGCTTCCTTTCTAAGTTACAATAAAAATTTGAGTAATTCTCCATCGTCTCTCTGAAAGCTGCAGCATTTACAAGTCACCGTACACTTTCTCCTGGTTGTTGTTTTACAAATATATTCTTTATGATTTATGTAGCCAAATTGTAGTACTGAAGATTTTGCAGACATCTTCTTCCAGACAACTGCTCACTTTCTTGGTGTGCCGTGTGTGAGTGAAAGTGGTTTGGGATGGGTAACCACTGTAACCAAAAATATAGAATTATCAATGAGTAATGCTTGGATTTGAATCAGTACGTTTTTTGGATGTTAACAAATAAAGTGGACAATGTTCTGGCAATTCAGTGATATCTCCATAGATGTGGTCTTGGATGGTCTTGAAATAAAATCTTGAGTCCTCAATGTCTGAGACGAATACAAGATGGTACAAATGTAGTGGATTGCAATACAAGACTGAGACCAACAAAAAGTTGTCTTAAGACCGGTTTAAGAACAAGACTACAACACAGCTAACTAAGACTGTCATTAACCAATAAAGTCAACTGTGTCTGCTAGTAAAGTATGTTATGAACCTCTATGAAGATTTTAATAAAACTTTTCAAGATAGAAAAAAAGTTATATTTATTTAGATAAATCTGTGGAACTGATATTAAGATGACTGTCACAGACAACTGCCCTTAAAAAAACACAAAGATGCTACAGCATAATGCTAATTTGACTAGACTTGATCTACAGTTTTGTACAATAGGAGCAGAACATTGTTCCAATCACAAAATGTCAACACTACATGATATATAACATCTTTACTTTGTCAATAACATTTGGAGATGATGCTTGTTATCAAAATATCTCATAAACTACTCGAGGCATTTTACTTAAACTTTTAGAAAGCAACCATTGTCTGTACATCTACAACAAAACAATTGTTAGTCAACCCAATTCAACATGGCTACTACAGCTACCCTATGTTGGCATACACAAAAATGACTATACATCAGTGATTTTCACAGATACTGAGGTAAAATGTGATGCTATAGTAGCTGAAAGTCATTCACAATCCATATTCCAAGTGCTAACAGTTTCTGTGAGATATCACAGTATGTAATTAGATTGTGCATAATGTTTTATCAAGGTTTACCGAAAATGGCTTTAATGCCATCATTTCTCAGTGGCGGTAGGGAATATGATTTACTTGAAGGACGGCAACTACTTTAATTGTAAAAGCAGTAGTAAAGGTGGTTTAATATGGAAAGAGYCTGTCCTGTGCTTTTGATCTTTTTTTCAAAAGCCACCTTTTTTGCATTTCTATTTAGGAGTGTGTGTTAATACAGCTTGTGTTTTTCCGCATGGCTGAGTCAATCATGAGAGCGGAGTTTAATAGAATGAAGCGACAGCTTAAGCGATCAAAGCAGAAAGAGAATCTTTGTTGGCACTCGGCGGCAAAAAAAGATGGCCAGTCAATGCTAATTTCAATAACTCTTTAATTATTGGTGTCAGAGCTCCTTTGAATCACGTTGTGCTGTGTGAGCAAGAAAAGCTCAGAGGAGAGAGGATGAGGAGAAGACAGCAACGTACAGTAGGGCTTCTCAGTTCTGAAATATTAATGAAATATGAATGACAGGCCATACTAGGAGGGCGCTCAAGATGAGATGAAGCGGGAGGGAAAACAGTAATAGAAACGTCTCTTCTGTAATATTGATGTAGAGAGTTTGGTTGTAAAAGAAACTTTGGATGGATGAGGGGAAAGGGGGTCTGAAGGTCAACATTTTTCAGACATGATACGCTTTTTCTTCCACAATCTATACGTGCTTTTATTTCAAACTGTCTATGCATCCTACTCATCTTTTCCTGTTTGGTACATTAGATTCAAATTCTGTGAAGGCATATAGTGATACATTGAAGTTGGGTTCTGTGGGAAAAAAGTGTGAAGAATAAAAACCTTACCAGTTACTGATTGATTTTTTTGTGGCATCAGTTTAGAGAAACAGAGTTTAACAAGCTAGCAGCTAATGCAGCCAAGTGCAAAGTCAATCCTAAAGCAAGACATATCAAGAACTTTTAGTAGTCCATGCAAATGCCATTTCATAAATCTTTATTTAGGTTTTTAAAATACATGTCTGTGGTGTTAGCAGAAATTCTCATGAACTAATTTGAAATACTGGAGTTCTTTCAAGTCAGCAAAATCTACTTTAAAATGGCTTGTTTGATATTCTTGAGCTAATAATGACAAAAGAATCCACTTCCCTGTATATCACTAACATCTTGAAACAAAAAAGTTTTTTTTTAGTTTTCAAAGGTTTATGTAAGTCTTACATTGCTGTCAGTCCTGTTTTAAACAAAAATGTTGTGTTATGCAAAATCGACATTTTGAGCTTTATATTATGTTGTAATGTCATTACCTCATCAAAAACATACCCAAGTGTTGCTTTGACTCGTTCATGCATGCTTGAAAAATCCTTTAATGTCCTGTGATAGCCATTTGGAGCTGTCTAAATGCTTGCTGGTTCAAAGTTCCTCCCTGGAACTCAGTCTGCAGCTGAGCTCCCGTCCCACAGAGCACCCTTCCCCCGAAGCATTGTTGTGAAGAAGTGCTGAAGTGGGAGTGTCGGAAATGGTAGATGGTTCTTAAAGAGACAGAGGCCAATTTCAAAATGTTAAATTTATTTTTAATATACTGTTTACAGCATTTTCATAACAACTGAAGGTAACATATTTACTTTATTTCAGTATAGAGTTTGAAGTATCTGCCTGGAAAATACATAATAAATCCCTCACCCCTCTTAACTTTGTTCCCCCAGGACTAAAGTCAAGAGAGTTTCCATAACAATTGCAAGGGTTATGACTTTTCTTGCCTGATTCCCATTAACTGCAATAATTTTAGTTCTTGCAATTTTCTCTTTTGAGTCACCAACTAGTCTCCATTAGTCACAGCACAGTGATATACGCTACCCTTGACTATTAGCTTGTCAACTCCATTAATTTATTTTTTTAAATGTAGGTAGTTTCAAGAGCTGTCTACAGAAGGTAGTAAGTATTATTAGTAGTTTATAAGGTTTTTGTTGAACCCCATTCCCAAATGGCCAAAATATTGCTTTAAATAACCAGGACGTTAACTACAGAAGAATGGGCTTATATTGCTGCACTGAGTACAGCCATCATGAGGGTTTGGAGAGGGTCTCCAAAGATAAATTGAAAAAATGCTCACAGGGGCTGTAATTCACCACACTATGTGTGAGTAATTAAGTACAAAGGGCCTATTTGTGCTTGTTTGACAAAACAATGTCCCTATATAATGTGCCCTTGTAAAGCTCTTCTCCTAGCTGATTTATCTCACTTTTGAAAACCGAGTCAGTAAATAGAGTAAGGTAAAGGCCTCTCTGCTATAAAGGACTGCATTTAATCCATCTCTGCTGTGGAATGAATCCTTAAACAGCTGGATTTTAATTGTTCAACAGTATGTACACTCACCGGCCACTTTATTAGGTACACCTATCCAACTGCTCGTTAACACTTAATTTCTAATCAGCCAATCACATGGCGGCAACTCAGTGCATTTAGGCATGTAGACATGGTCAAGACAATCTCCTGCAGTTCAAACCGAACATCAGTATGGGGAAGTGAAAGGGTTTTTCTTTATTACATTACATTAAAGTTCATTGTGTGTGTATCAAATAAAGTTTTGAGTACATTAC
>NW_013952635.1:690427-691899 GCF_001266775.1 Austrofundulus limnaeus
CTTTTTGTTTGATTGAATAATAAAAACACAAATTTACCTCCATAGTTGAATCTATGCCACGAAGAATTGAGGCAGTTCTGAAGGCAAAAGGGGGTCCAACCCGTTACTAGCGTGGTGTACCTAATAAAGTGGCCGGTGAGTGTATATGTAACATTATATGATCCACAGTCAATGTATCATTGATGCTTTCATGCCATTCAGTCCCAATGCATCATTGGCCTTTTTCTTTTTGTGTTTTCTCCCAATTAGGGAAAAAAAACATAAACAAATCACAGAAATCCCCATTCATTCTAGTATCTGTGAGGAAAAAAAGCAAAAACCCTGAACATGATGGCATGTGGTGCAGCAGATGCTTACTGCCCTTCAAGGGAGACCTCAGACAATCACTACCAGCCTGCTCTTTGTAGTTAGAAATGCGAAACATTTGTTGACTTCTTCTGGGTCTTTTGGTGGCGGCATAACAGTGTACAGATGAAAGATGCTGTTTTGTCTGTTTGCCCTGCATACATGCAAATATGTCGTGGAAAAAGCACTTCAGGTGTGAATTTAAAGAGTTACAGTAAGCATGGCAGCATGGTTTATGGCTTACAAATATTAATACTGTCTGCAGTATTTATTGACATTAAAATCAGTTTTTGTATGTATGTTTAAAAAATATATGTGCCACAATTTAGGCTTCAGTAGTCATTTATTAAACCTTTTATAATGGAACACAACAGCCATAATATGGTGTGTAGTGTACTTTATGTGCCTCTGCTTTTGTTGTAAAAATACAGCACCAAAAAAAATGCTTTTAACACTAAACTGTCTCCACTGCCATACAAAATAAAGTGACTGATTCAGATGTCAAAAGGTTTTCAGAATACACAATAAGTTGTGTACACTTTTTTTTGCTTTTACCTATTTATCATTATACTATTTTTTTTACTCTGGGGTCACTCTACAAGATTATTTTCTGTTTATTACGAGATTAAAGTAAAAAAAATGTGAATAACGTAATGATATTGCTAGATTAATGTCAATATTATGAGACAAAAGTCATAATATTACATGACATGACCATTTTCTATTTCTGGGTCGACTTGGAACTGCTGTAGCCTCCAATGTGTGTCACTGTGTTCATAAAGTAGTCTGCAATTACTAATGGAATATGCTTCCATTGACATTATGTGATGACTAAATCCATCAATGAAGTCATTACTTACAACTTTATGCTCGTAATATGAGTTTCAACTCATAAAAAAATCGAAGTGTGGCCCTAATGGTTGTATAGTTTACAACAGACATTGGCAAAAACTATTTAGAAGTTTATTGAGATAGTCCAATAATTTTTAAAAGAATAGATTGCCTAAATATACACCAGCATATACAGACTAATGCAAAGAAAGACTGAATAGCAGTCTTGCAATACTTTCTGTGTGTTTATTTGTCCTTTACTCATGCTACTTAATATAAAGTTAACAGTATATATA
>NW_013952635.1:694379-716663 GCF_001266775.1 Austrofundulus limnaeus
ATATATATATCTGTCCCAGTACAGATATTAATGGGAAGTACATGTACAGTAAAGCACTCTATATCAAAACAAAGCAAACATTTCTGGTACTGGTGACTACAGTAGTTTGGTGGCCTGTCTGTTCCATGTCAGCTGTTTGGAAAATGTTTCCCAGTGATCTACAGTAGATACTGTATATGTAAAGCCAAAAGATTCATAAATTGTATGTTTTAAAATTCCGTCTGATGTCTAATAAACATAGGCAAATACTTCACCAAGGTGTTCAATAAGCACCATCTACAATGGCACACTACCACTCACATGGCGAGGAAGGAAGGTGTGAATTTTTGACATGTACATTATTTTGTATAATTAGATTGGGAGATCATTCTTTTCCAAAACTGATGTGAAGGTAAAAAATCAGACAAAGTAAAAAAAAAAAAGGTGGTTAAAGCAAATATAATCGTGACTACAAATAGAATGTACTTAAAACAAAAACACAGTGGAGTGCCTTTTAAGAACACTTGTGGAAACTAAATTGAACAAGAGTAATCTAGGTATTACTGGTTACATAAGCAATAGTTAAGTATTTAAAGGGGCAATATTATGTGTTTCTCAGGCATACATTTAAATACTACACCATAATAAAGTATCTTTGTCACCTTTAGCTGTTATTAAAATGCTTTTCTATGTTTAAATAGAAAATAAATTTATCTTCTCATCACTTCCCCTTCTAAATGCCTTGAAATTGGGCTCTGTCTCTTTAAGAAACACTTTCCACTTCTGCCCCATTCCATTTAAGTGGGGGGGGGGGGGGGGTTACGCAAGTGCCATGATGCAGTTTACTTGGCATCTGAAAATAAATTTCCTCAAAGGTATTTTGAATCTGAAAAGAGCTTCACTGAGGAAGCAGGAGTGTTAAGAGCAGCAGACAGTTTAAGTTTCACTTTCACTTTGCTCTGTTACTGTCATGGGCGGTGGGTGGGGAGGTGTGCTCCTTGATGAGGAAGTTCGGCTTAAAGACACATCCCAGGGGCGTGTCTGGTACCAAAAGGTGTTTCTGGTCTCCACCTGTCATTTTACTCCTTAGCATGGCTGCCTAAAAACGCTGCAGGATTTCTCAAACATGCAGCTAACGCTAAAGCTAACAGGCTAAGCTGAGGTTCTTCTTCCATGAAGCAGCTCTGTTGTCCTCCATCCACATTTTCAGTTACAGGCTGAGTCATTTCTACCTTCTCCTCTCTGTCAACGCTCTCTGGTTTCATTTAAAAGAGTCAATCGTCAGATATTGTCCAAAATTAACCTTCAGGGTGGATATAGCTGGCTAGCAGCCTCATGCCGATGACCTAGTTGATGTCATCATTTACCCAGAATGCTTTGCGTGTAAATAAAATGGCCCTGTCCGTGTAATATATTTTTAAACTTTTAGTTGAAAAATTATAAAAACTGAACATCCTACAATGTTTTTACAGTCTTTATTTTACAGTTAAAGTATACAGTATGTTTATCATATAAAGTCAAATGTTACAACTAATTGGGGATCCCTTTAAATGGCTGCCTTTTTTAATGAGCTTATTTTTGCACAGTAATCATATTGTAATGCAATTGATCAATTTGAATTATCTTTGAGTCAATTTATAGATTTCTTTGGCATTAACCTTGTACCATGCAAGTAACAGAAGCATTTAACCAATGCATTTTTGGCAAATGGTGAATAAGTGGTCCAACAGACACAGGCTATGTATCTTTTCTGAGTCCAACTACAGGTAGCAGGACTAATAATAATGTAGTCATACATTTTTAAAAACGCCCACCATATTGAATGTTGATATGGCCAGTCAGGTGGACGTGTTCAGAGGGCCTTTGGGAACAACCATGCCAAAGTAGTACTTATATTGCCCAATTCTTGTGTAAAATTAGTTTAGTGAGCTTATTTTCTGAGGTGGTACTCGTGAAAAGTTTAAAAGCCACTGCCAGCATGACTTCAGCGTAAACAGTAGCTGGAATTGCTATATCATACCCTGTAGTGTGTAACGGACTTCATCTTCTAAGTTCTTCATTCAAGGTTACCTAACATAGCCTGGGATAACACTTTCAGATGTCTTCAAAGTAAATAGTTGTGACACTGAAATGGGAGGTAAAGTGAAATCACACCTGCTGATTTTGACATGGTGTCATAAGGCTGACATCATATTAGAAAGAAAAAGAGGATGTTTGACGCAGCCATCAGTGCAAAGCAAAAGTGTGTAAGAAGAGGTTGCAGATTGCAAGCTTGAAAGAAAATCAACAATCTCTCTGAATATTCACAGGGCTATAGAATCAAATGCACTCCGCAACACACATCACAAAATACCCACTTACTTAGTGTCTATGCATGTCTATGCAGATAGTCATTGGGAGACAGAGTGTGACAGAGATGTCCTGATATCTAACTTGGTGCCTTTAGATAAAGCGTGTGTCCTTAAAACCAAAGCAAATGATAACTACTCTGAGTAGGATAGGGAAAAGATTGTCACATTGGGCAGAGTATGGAGTAGTAGTAATGGTGGTGGGCATTCATTTAGCCAGAGAAGGAGTGTTGATGTGTCCAAAAATCATCTCTGTATACCCCACCTGGAACATATGATCAAATCAACGCACTTCTCTGACATATATCATGCTATCACTACTTTTCATGTTTCCATGTCAGAAGGATAAATAAGGTACAAAAATGTATTTGTGGAAAACACTAATGTGAATGTCATTTATCTTTATTATCATCCATTGGCTGTGTCTTAATTCAGAGGTTTCAGCCAGGCTGCTTATGTCACTGCCCTGCAACGTAGGCTGTCCCAATTCATAGGCATCTACTCATGTAGCCAATAAAATCCCGAACATATAGGCTGTTGTCTGAGTACCTAACGAGGTCCACCATACCCCATCATTCATTGCGCCGACAGCAAACTAAAAAAGAAAGACAACAGAGGATTTTTTTACTGCAAGTTTAGTTTATTTTTATTTTTTTACAACAGACTATGGAAATTTCTCATGGACTGAATAACTTGCTTTTAAATGTATGTTTAGCAACTTAGCTGATGAAATTAGGGCTGCAATGAAATGTTAAATAAAATGCAATTAGAAGTACTGATACTAGTGCTAAACCCAAATTATTTATGCTTTTAATTTATTTACACGGAACAACACTTTAATAATATGGAATTTTGTGAAGTTATAATGTGAAAAGGTAACTGAAGGCATGTGATACAAAATGTAACACTATGGTAATGGGGCAGTGTGTGGTCAGACATCATTCGTATACTAGACCGTTTCATTTCACAACCCTTTATGCAGCCTACACAGGTGGTCGGTGACCCACGTAGAGTGTGACCAACGTGGGCCATGGCCTACGTGGGCTGCAACCCCTGAATTGAGACACTTTTTTAGTTAGCCAAGTCTCATGAACCCCTGGGTTGATTTCAAGGAAAGTATCAGGAAATAACAGGATGCTAATCTTAAACGAATTGCGATTTGGAGTCATCGTCATACAAGATGGCTTCCCCGGCCCAGTGTCCAGAGCAAACACAACAATTACTATAAATCAATCAATTTTACAGTCACTGAGCTAAAAACTGGCACATAAGTAATTAAGATTAATCCCCAACCTACACTTCAAGCTCAAACTGATCACACAAGTTCTATCTATGAGGATCTGTGTTTTAGATTTTCTTTTGTTTCTGTGTTTCTGCTCCTCAGTGTTATCTTTCCCAGCTCCTCCCACTCCTGTTCTTATTTGGTGTATGGGTTTAGGTTTGTTAGTGTCTCTTTATTTTCATGTCCCTCAGTTTAGTTTCCAGTTCTGCATTGTGTTGGTTCCCTGCCACATTTCCCGGTAGTTACTCGTATTTTTGCTCCCTGTTAAAACTGTTTGCCGCCAGTCAGCCCTTTTCTTAGTTAAATAAATCAACTTTGCTTTTTAGCTATTTTTGCCTGCTTGTTTTCTGCGTCAAAACCTTAACACACAGTGACTCTATCAAAGTCAGCTCTTGTCTGTTTGTTAGTTAAAAGTTTCATGAACTGTTGGATCTAAACATACAATTGATTACCACAAACAATTGGCTTAAAGAATCACAAAAAATGTTTCAGAAATGCCTCAGTCTGTAACTAAGTCAATTTTACAAATACTGAGTTATGACTCTATTGATGTTTTAAGTGCTACACAAATGTTTGCCTCAAACTTTGGCATTAACTATTGGCAAGGGATTTGATAAATAGCTCCTTGAAGGGATCTGTGTCTTAAGTAGCTGTTTGTTTCATACAACCATTCAAAATATTTGGATCGTTTGTGATCGTCACATCTCTGCTGTTGGCATCTGTGCTGTTTGGCTATTATCAAAGTATCTCAATCACTACACAGGTTTTAATGAAAGTCTCTACTAGTTATACATCTATAGCTGGTTAACTTTTGGAGTCACACCAAATCAAAATGGTTTGCTAATGTCCTAATTCACATTAGCAAAATAAAAAATACTCTATTTTTGTCAGTATAACACAAATTAAGGTAAACTTTGATGTGGTTGTACCTGAATCATCATTTACATCACTTTGCGAGTTCACAATAGCTCACAAGTTCGAAATCACATAAAGTTTGGCCAAAATGGCTAAATATGATCTTAGTTTAAAATTCAGTCATAATGGTGAGCGATATGCATTAATTGAAGAAATACTGGGTCTTTATTAATTTTTCTTTTCTCCCTCTGATACAGTAGTTTTCAAACTGTGGAGCATGCCTCCCTGAAGGGGCCCAATGTCTTGCCAGGGGTGGCACAATGTCGCTCAGTGTTTTTTTTTTAGTTTGTTTGTTTTTCAGTCTGGAACATGTAGCAAGTGTAACTAACTTTGCAATGCCTCGTTACACCCTGGACCTATTTATAGGGACAAAACAACACATCTATCGTGAACTATAGTTTTTATTTTCTCTTGTAGGTTTGGAAAACGGAGTGGTATGAAATGGTTAAATATTTTATTAGACAATTGCTAATCTACGATGATTCATCATATTTTAAAAAAAAGATGTAAGGGAGACTAAGATGAGTTCTACTCCACACCTCGATGCTCGCTTCCTGCCTAAAAGCTCACGGTGCTGTGGAACAGGTGTTGTGACAAAAAGTGATCAGCCACTGGGGAGTGTGCACAGCTTGTTTGAGTCTCTCCTGGTGTTACTCTCAGTTTCTGCTTGGAATCAAACAATATTAACACTCAAATGCATGTTTGTATGCCAAAAATTATGGCAAAGGTACATTTCTTTTTGCCTTTTGTTTTTCTACAAAAACTCAAAGTTCTCTCTTTAAGCATCACTTGAATGCATTTTGCAGTTTCTCATAAATATCTGCAGATTTCAATATTACACATAATTAGAAAAAAAATTCAAAGGGGCGCCCAACAAAAACGTTTTAGAACGACTGCTCTAACTGAAAGCTCCCTATGAGTCCATTTACTTTATATGGGCTCTTGTGTTTTTCCTTTGTAAAAGTTGGAAAACCAAACCAAGACACATCGAGCAGACAGGAAGGGATGCAGAGGCAGAAACAGAGGGAGGCAGTTAATTTGAGTCTTTAATTAGACCAGGCATAGAGTGCTGTCTGCATGTATCTCACAGGCTAGGCCTGAAGGGAGGAGTGTAAAGGGAAAGTCACTTTCAAGCTTCACTAATATAATGGGGCCCCCATGGGGACCAAGCAGGGGGTATATACTATTTTTTCTCTCTCTCTCTCTCTCTTTCGTTCTTGCATCTGCGAGTATGTGCTTATCTTAAAAATCGTCCTGTGTTCAACCTGTTTCAAGGTTGGTTGTAGACATTGAGGTTAATATGAGAGTTTTTGCCATTATCATCCTCGGCCACATACACACCACAAAACGAGCCTGCAGCTAAGCCTGGTGTCATATCATTCTTGTGTGGCTAAGCAGGCTGTTCAGTGAGTTGTGAAATTGAAATGCAGCCTTGGTTATTAGACAAACAGCCTATCACCCATACTGCTGGTTCACTGTCAATAGCCACTGTAGCATCAACTAACAACACAACTCAGTTGTTGATTAAAAAGTGCTGCATGCATTGTGTTTGCTTATAGCGCGGGTGCTGTTGCCAGTTTGTGAGCTTGTGTTGGTGCGCGGCTGTGTTTGAGCATCTTCAACATATATATCAATGAGACTGCATTAGTGAGCCTTATCAATCCTTAGCAGAAGTACAAATGAAAACATGACTTCTGGTTAAATATTCCATATAAAGCCATTAACACAGTGACAGAGCAATTCAAATATAATACTACAGTACATTAAGTACACATAGCATGCATTTGTAAATGGTTTTATATCCTGTATGTGGTATAATTCAGCTAAATGCACTGTGGTCTACTACAAGCACCTCAGGTAAATATTGACTTTCAGTCTTGTAACTAGGTCCTGTAAAGGGTTTTGACAAAAGTCCCGCTTGAGAAAAAGTGTAGTTTTCATCTGCCATTGGCAATTTAAAAAAAGGTAAAATAAAAATGATTGAAGTATGTACTTAATTGTAGTATTTAGACATTTGAGAAAGACTCCACCATATAAAAAAAATCCAGAAAAATTGATGGTCTTTGCAGGGTCTCTTCAAGTTCATATTAAGAATGCTGTAAGCCCCCCATTATGTGTGATAGAGTGTGACACGTCAAGAAGGGTTCTGAGAATGCAAAAAGTTTAGCAAGGTTGTGGTAGTTTGTCGTTTTGGTGACACAAGAGTGTGGGGTAGCAGAGAATAGTGCATCCTTGGCATGGAGCTTGTGTATGATACAATCATTGAGAATTTCAAGGATGACTGGACATGCTAACCTCATGCCTAGGCTATGACTGTGATTGTGATGTGGCCACAGAAACAACATGTGGCTGAATTCTACTATGGTCCAAAAGAGACATAGTCCCCTCCAAAAGTATTGGAAAGTCAAATCATATTCTCTTGTTTTTGTTGTTTGCTGACAATTTAGGTTTAAGATCAAAAGATGAACATGAGACAAGAGTTCTGAATATCAGCAATTTGCATGTAGATGTGTTAAACAACTTAAGATTTATCACCGTTTGTATTACAACAAACATTTTAGGTGAGGAAAAATATTGGAACATGTGACTGACAGGTGTTTCTTATTGACCAGATGTTTYCTTTAAGGTTGATGGTTCAAACATTAAATAATTCTGCATGACTAGTCTTCTTTTTGGCCTGAGTTTAAACCTATAAAGTATTTTTTTTCCAGATTAAGAGGATAAACTAACACGAAGACCAGAGAGCTCTCTGTTGGAGTAAAGCTGAGAAAAGAAGGAAAATCAGTCAGAACCAGTGGACAAACATTGGGCATAGCAAGCACAACAATGTGGAATGCCCTGAATAAGAAATAAACTACTGGTGTACTGAGCAACAAACATCAAACAGGTCGGCCAAGGAAAACAGCTGTAGAGAGCTGTAAAGAAAAGCCTAAAATATTAGTACGTGACATCACAATGACCTCCACTGTTCAGGGGTGAAGATATCACAATCCACTGTTGGAAGAAGTCTCAGAACAGAAATATAGAGGTCATACACAAAGATGCAAACCACTCATCAGCAATAAGAATCAGAAGGCCAGATTGAAATTTGCAAATGAGTATAGAAATGAGCCACAAAAGTTCTGGAAGACAATCGACTGATGAGACCAAGATTAATCTCTACCAAAGTGATGGAAAGGCCAAAGTATGGAAAAAAAATGAACAACTTATGAGCTGAAGCACACAAGCTCATCTGTGAAGCATGGTGCAGGTGATGTCATGACTGCTTCTGGAACGGCCTCATTAATATTTGCTGATGATGGGACTGATGATGGCAGCAGCAGAATGAATTCTGAAGTGTACAGAAACATTTTGTATGCCACGCATCTAGACACAAATGAAGAATGCAACAGTTTGGTGTTGATGGGGCGCAGGCTTGAGGCAGTCATTGCAAGCAAGAGTTATGCCACCAAATGTCCTGATGCATCTCAGTAATCCAGGTAGAAACAATCAAAAAGAAAAAAATAAGTAGGTCCTCTGGATGGGTTCTTCTTTAGTGAAACGTTTYGTCTCTCCTCCAAGAGAATTCTTCAGTCTGATGAGTTTCAGGTGAAACTCAGCCTTATAAGAACTGCCTCCACWTGGACAAAGAGGTTAGTTCCATGCAAAAGAGGGCCATCGCCTAACAATAGGCTTGACTAGCTCTATTGTTCATAGAGGGTCATGCGCCCCATCACCTGACTTATTGGTTTGGATGCTTCGGCTGTGGTTATTTGGTGTTTTGTCATGTGTATGGAGTGAATGCAGGCAGAGCTCAATGTCCCCTTGTTTTTATATTTTTTCCCTCTTTGTGTTGGTATTGTTGGGGCCCTGATTCACACCTTTTGCTCACAGGGGGCTGAGTCATACTTGCAATAACAGCATTGTAGGAGGAAGACAAATGGACATGAAGGCCTCCACCTCTGTTTAATGGTGGATGGTTTTTCTTCACAAAGATGGCTTCCTTTACTCCTCTCTCAAACCAGCGTTCCTCTCTATCAAGGATGAGAACATCTTCGTCCCTGAAAGAGTGACCACTGGYCTGTAGATGAGTGTAAACTGCAGAGTYCTGRCCAGATGATGTAGCTCGTCTATGCTGGCTCATTCTTTTGAACAGTGGCTGTTTTGTTTTCCCAATGTTTGACTGATCACAGTCCTCCTGACACTTAACAGCATATAATATATTATTCTGTTTTTGCTGGGGAACTGGATCTTTGGGGTGAACTAATCTAATCAAAGAACCACAGCCAAAGCAGCCAAACCAATAAGTCAGGTGATGGGGCACATGGCCCTCTATGAACAATAGAGCTAATCAAGCCAATTGTTATGTGACAGCTCTCTCTTGCATGTGATTAACCTGTTTGTCCACCATGTGGAGGCAGTGCTTATAAGGCTGAGTTCACCTGAAACTCATCAGACTGAAGAAGTCTCTTGGAGGAGAGATGAAACGTTTCACTACAGAAGAACCCATCCAGAGGACCTACTTATTTTTTTCTTTTTGATGCCACCAAATTTTTAATGTTATTTACTTTAAGATAATTTGTTCAAATACTTTTGCTCACTTAAGAATACATAAAAAGATGCATGAAAGAGTAAAGGCTGGTTTATACTTCTTGTCACATGTCTTTTACCCCCCGCTGCGTGAAAAAAAGTTGTGCAACTTCCGTCTGCACTCCCGCTGCGATCCCCCGGTGACAGCTGTCCTATACATTGCCCCCAGTCAGCACTTCGAGATTCGGAGGTTGCGGCATGGAGCGTGTGATTGGTTCAAAGTTTGTGGGCGTTTTTGTGCTGTGTGACACCGCTATCCGCTACCAGAGGCCGGTTTTTGTTTCAGAACATGAATAGTTTCGAAGAGAAACTCACCAAGGCGGTCCGGAGGTACAACCATCTCTACTGCGTCGCTGCGTGCTGAAGGTGAGGGGAGATCCGGTGGGCAAAGCAAAAAAAAAAAAAAGATCAGGTGGGCAAGTTCATCGAAACGAGCAGCGGACATTTGAAAATAGGAGGTGTTTTTTTGTCATCCATCTCCCTCATCTGTTGAACCAACAAGCTAAACTTGCAAGTAGCAGTTTTTTAGCAACTAGCAGTTATTTACATGCTAAGCTATGCGCGACGTATGTGGTGGGAGGGCAGAGGGAGGGATTACTATAATGTATCCCCCACGTCTTTTCCCAGTATAAACACTAAATGCTGTCTGTGACACACGCAATTATGTCATCGCTGGGCCGCAGCCGCAAGTTTTGCATCAAGTATAAACAAACTTTAAGTAAGCTTCTCGACTCGAAGTTGTTATGTAGTTGTGACAGATGCCCCGTGAAGCCTGCCAGCTGTGGGATATTGAACATAAGATCCCTAACATTCACTTTACGTGTATTGCTCCATGTCAGTAGCTATCCACACCTCAACCTGCAATGCCATCTTAATTTGTGAAAGCACTCATTGTTGTCAAACATGGCTGTCTCTGTTGGTAATGTATGACAGCTTAAAGAGGGGCTTATCTTTGTGGCCATATTGTGAGAATGTTTTATGAAGGAGGCAAATTGTTAATCAGAATTAGAAATATACATTTTCAAAGTGACAACTTTGAGCTAACAGAATTAAGCATCGGTGCAGGCTGAGCTGATAGTTTCTGCTTGCAGCGTTGGTGGCTCCACACACAGACAAGTTAGTTGTGACATCTCCAGTAAGCTGTAAACTGATTTCCTAACTGTTATGTAAATGAGGGCTCAAATGCCATCAATCAAATTAGAAAATGACAGAAACCTTATCTGTCCTAGGTAGAGATTGTTTCTGTCATTGACGCACTGTTTGATGYCACCCAGCACTGGGGTAAAAAAGAATCATATGGCAGTTCTATAATTATGATAATACACTTACTATAATCATTAACTGTTGTTGGCATTCATCAGTTTCAAACAATTAGTCAAGTTAAGAAGAAAATAAAGTGAAGGAAAATATCTTCAGTTTGGATTTTTTTCATATCCTAGTATCCACAAAATCCTTATGTTACTTTTAAAGTTGTGATAACCTCACTTGGCACCTCTAAGCATTCATTAATGGAGTGATTTTAGCACATTAGTGGGAGGGGCCTCAAGGGGCATCCACACAGGAACAGTGTTTTGTTAWCACCCTWAAGTCTTATCCAGTTCAGCTTTGAGTCTACGTTATGAAATGTATCTGCATCCATCCAGAGGTTCACTGAATATTTTGCTAACAGGACAGACAAATGAACACAAACTCTCAGACAGGTGCCAGATTATTATTTCCTGCCTTGTGCTGGTGGGCAGAAACAAAAACCTTTTTTTTCTCTCCTTTTACT
Source organism: Austrofundulus limnaeus (assembly GCF_001266775.1). Lineage (NCBI taxonomy): Eukaryota > Metazoa > Chordata > Actinopteri > Cyprinodontiformes > Rivulidae > Austrofundulus > Austrofundulus limnaeus. Next base: position 705,244 of record NW_013952635.1, read on the forward strand.
AAGGCACGGTATTCTCAGTGAAACCTAATTCTAACTTCCAATTTTTAACACCAAACACTTGTCAAGGACAACAAAGCAATTAGTGTTAACAYGGAACAGATAGTAGAAGCATTTTGAAGGCATGAATATATTAAGCCTACTGAGGATAAAAATCAATAAAACCTATTACATTTTAAATGAATATCACAGATTTTTTATTTGTTAAAAAAGATCAGGGATTTGTTAATTAATGAAATGGGATAGAGGAGTGATGTGAATCAAATTTAAAGACAAAATCCTGCCAGCAGCTCTTTGGCTGTCACACTTATGTCTCAAAGTGTGATAGATCTGTGTAGTTTATCCTCTGTTCTGCTGGTGATCCTCTGGGCAGAGACCTCTGAGGTTGTGCTTGGGATCTATTTGAGCCACTCTGTAAGTTTGGGGTTCACAGCCCTATTCTGTCCTGAGTTCTTYCTTATGCTTTTCTTTTATTTTCCCAGCACATTTTCTAAGTCCAGCTCCTGCACCTCAGTTCTTCCACACCTACTCACACCTGCCCCGTTTCACCTGTAGCCACTCTGCTCATCAACACCAGCCCTTTATAATCCCTCAGTTTACCTTCACACATCAATATATCACTTACCCCTAATTTACATTACTTGCGTTCCGTCTCTGCTCYGCTGTGCAGGCCACAGCTGTGCGTTTCAAGTCCAGTTTACATTATCTCYGCTCCACTCCGGTCYGACAGAWGTGCAGAAAGCAGATTGTGCGATAAATTCAGTGATAARTGTRGAAGWCACAGCRAAAMAWWAWKWAWTYYKKKRAARRMSRAMYYCMAAMMMMRSYKRAAAMYGWTATAAAGGCTTTTGGTATCTATGTTGAAACTGTTTCGCTGTCGACTTTCTGAAACTTCTGATTTCAAAWTAAAATCCACGTGTATCGTGTGTGTACACATATGCTTCATGCTACATGTTTCCATCTGCTTCCCAAACAGAACGATACATTCTGACAGCATTTGTGTACAAATATATCCGTATATTTATTAATATAGCTGCAATTTCGACATTATTCCAACAAATTATTCCGCCTAATAGTGTCTTATTTTGAAAATATGGATGTTGTGCTCATTTCTTTTCCTGTTGGTGCGACGTAATCTTTAAAAATTGACTCCAGCGCTGCTTCGGCATCCGGCAAAAATACGGTCTGTTCTAATTTTGACGGATCGCCGTCCACTCACCGCTGCTGTGTGCAGCCAGTGTAAACACTCTCATTGATTATAATGGGTGTGTATTTGTTGCGGAGGTCGGACCGGAGCAGAGCGGAGACGGAACGCAAGCAATGTAAATTAGGGTGTTTCTATCCCGTTCTCCTCTGTGATCTCCAAGCATTTTCTTTCCTAAGTAGTTTGCTGCCATGACAACTTTTATTTATTTATTTATTTATTTATTTATTTATTTGCATTTCTTTTATTGGAGCTTCTTGAATAATCTGTATTCTTTAGCCTGGTAAAAACCAGCACCTTGTTCTACGTTTTGCTTCGTACAGATGGTCTGGACTCTCAGCCATTGTACATCTGTTTTCCTGTACTGGAACACTGACTAAATGACTGAGTTCGACTCATTTTGCACACCCCCTTGGATCATGAGTCTGTCATGACTGTTTTTCCTTGTAATTTTGTTTTTGTCTGCACAGTATCCTGCTTTTATTCTCATTTTTTTTCTCTTATTTCATCTTCATGGTCAGGCACAATAATTATTATTCTTATTTTATTCTGTTTATTTTTTATGTTACTATCTTTAATAAAATTATTATTGCTACAGTTGATAATGTCACAATGTGGTGTTTCTGTGTTCAATTGATGTATGTACCTGCTGCTGCTACTAMACCTGAATTTCCCCACGCGGGACAATAAAGGCTGTTTCTATTCTATTGAAAAAGATTGCTTGCTGGAGGTGAGGACTCTTTGGAAAACAATTGGACTGATTTTACCTAACAACTACCAAATTGGCTGTGACRTATGTAGTGCRACAGCTCRACCGTGAAGGAAGCTAAGCTAAGAAGCTMACAGGAAGTTGCGTGCTCTGGAAACAACCCTCCCCTATTGGGAAGATAGGACTGCCAAGCAGAACGAGCTTGCTGCAAATCAGTGCCGTAGGATTTGTGAGTCAAATTTAATTTAATTTAATTAATTTAATTGGGGTTGTATATTTATTTAGTTGTGGTCACACGGCTTGCTTATGACTTGGTCTCATACTACCTAAACCTTTTTTCAGTGCAATTTTGAGTCATCAACTAGTCTCCAACAGTTGTGGCCTGGTGAGATTTTTGCAAGAGATACATGCCACTATGTTATTAAATCACCACAAACTTGTCACAGAAGTGCTGCTATTGCTCTAAATCTTTCCTAACTTATTAAATTCTGTCTCTAATAATGATGAGCCCAATGTATTTATAATACACATTCAAAGACCTCAGCAAGATTCTGTAAGGACCACCAGTGATTTAATGGGTCAACATGWTTGTTCATTGTTAGAGAAGTATATACTTATATATGTGCTGAAATGTATAAAAACAAATTGTAAAAATTCAGACTTTGTCAAGATCTCAGTAAAATATTTTACAATACATATAATGCAGTTTTGTGCAAATCGCAAATGCCTTGTGCTTACTGTGGCTTTCTGACACTTAAATGTTCACAAAGTCATRGTAAAGCAATAAATACCTTGAGTCTGAAAGTCAGCGCTTTACCAGATATTTAAATTGATTTCATCTCGGAAGGACTATAGTGTGAAAAGAAATGTCACACAACAGCTGAAAGTCAGTCCAGCTAAGTACACATGATAAAGCACACAATGACAGAGTGAGCAAAGGACAGTCACAAAGTGTGGGTTGTGTTCTTTAAACATTAATAGTTGTAAACTCAGCACTTTAGCAAATTTGCAAACATGCAGGGTATTGTTCTCCAATACTATTAACAAGCTGACAATGATTTATTTTCTTTACAACTGACCTTTAACTTATCTTATATTGACTGTCCACCTTTGTGATTATCGAGCTTTAAAGTAAAACAGACTACTCTGACTGAAACTGTTTAAAAATCCCTTACATTGGTTCCATAAAAGTACCCATTTTAATTAGCACACAGCACTAAAAGCGATGACAYGCTTTTTCTCATGGCTCTGTGGTTGTGTTGCTGTCTGTTAGTAAAATCTCCCAAAAACCATTTGGCARATTTGATCAAACATTGCTAAAAGAAATGATTAAATATAAATCAACAACTGATTTACTTTTGGTGTTAACCCAATTCAAGATGGCTGCCGCAACCAACTGACCTTAGAAACAAAAAAAAATAGTTACATGTTAATCAGTTTTTTTAGTAGGCATGGTTGTTTATTTTTTATTTTTGTCAGTAAAACATATCTTGAACCATTGGTTTTACTGAAACTCTCAGAAATGCATTAATGTTGTACATCCAATTAACTGCTAKTATCAATGTATTTCAAGATGTCCGCCACACAAAATCAACCATTTTCAGTACAACAATGTGAAGTTTACACATATTAAGCTAAAAATTGGTGTGGTAGTAGCTGAGTGTCAGTCACAATATATACTCTGAGTTTACACATACTTTGGCTTGTAATTACTAGGGCTTGGCCATATGGCTGAAACAATGTATCACAATACGGTTTCATATCACTTGTTATGGATAATTATTTATGTTTTTGTTTTAACTGTTTCAAAAATGGACCAAGAGAACAAAGGTTGATAAATTCAGCCAAACAGGTGATGTGATCTTTCTTTTTTATCTACAATTTYCTCTCGGCTATTGCACTGATTTTCTCCTTACACTCCATGTCATTCTTTTTTTTTAAGCAGTTATGTGGCAGGGTGGCTGGCTGGGCTTAAGCTGCTGGGTAGAAATTTTACAGCTTCAGCAGCGGTTTTGTGCTGTCACACTCTCTGGTCCCTGTCTGYAACTTATTYACACAAGKAAATTTTGTAGATTTCTGTAAACGTCATAAGTACCATGGGGCTGGCCGCAATTATTTTCAGTTGTGCTGGTGTGGATAGAGGAGGTGGGTAGTGATTTTATAGCTTCAGTAGCTGTTGTCACAATCTCCAGTCTCAATCTGTCCATAATTTTTATTTTCCTATGTAAATTTTGTAAACTTTCGTAAGCTCCCTTAAGTGMAATTATCAACGTTCTATTGAACATAGTTTCTATTTATATTGATCACATGTCTAATGAGAAATWTAGTATTATTGTTTTATCGTCTAACCCTACAAAGTGTCGCATAAAACATGACAATGTCACATAAAATATCACATATAAGATCATRTTTTTTTCAAGGTTTGGCTAAAGTGGTTCTAATGGGGTTTTTTTCTCAACACGAGATATCCATCTAAAGCTGGAGTATGAAAGGCAGCAGGCAATATGCATTYGTGATCTTTTTAATTGATATTATTTTCCACAAGTGAATTTCATGTTTTGTAAAAAAAAATATAATAATCAGACAGGAACTTTGCAAAATGTGTTTCGCATATGTCATATTCAGTAATAAGCCTCTATTTCATGTGAATTGATCATTTCCACATATGAAGTTTTACTATGTGTTCCCTTGGCATGGTTGAGACCTTGTGTAAATTTTTATAAGCAGCTTACTGTGAAAGAGCCAAGATCTTTCCTTACCTCAATTTGTGACCAGGCAGAAGCCAAAAATGTTATCTCTTCTTCAGTAATCTAATATTGGGAAGCAGTTATCTCACCAGCTCTGTGCTTCCATCTCACAGACTGCCTTATGGCTTGATTCATGTCTCTGCATTTATCATTGACAAGCCTCCAGAGGGAAAGGTTAGCATTTAGCTGAAAGGTTTCCAAAACATCAGTGAATAAATCCCTTTTAAGCTCTTGAGTTCTGTGCGTGGTCTCCTCTTTGAACTCTCCAAACTGATCAATTTTAACAATCACTTTTAAATGTCAGATACAATGTCAGTCAGGTGGGAGGCTTAAAATAATTGTATCTACACATTGAMAATCCATTTTATTTCAACAAACAAATTTCAAACTTTAAAAGTCTTAGAATTTTACTCTTCTTGTTGAGTAATTTTGTAATTATCAAATTGCAAGACATTATCTCAATATGCTGAATAATATGAAGTTGGCTATTTTTTTCTTGGTGTTTTCTTGGGGAGAAACAAACCATTATCTAAAAGGGTACACTGAGGTGATGATTAATGTGGCAAAAACACTATGGTGGCAACAGTATAATCTAAAATTCATACCATGCCTGATCATGTGCTGATTTGATCTGTTCTTGTATTTAGTGGGGAATGATAAAAAAGGGTGTCATGACACAAATTGTAATAACAAAAAAAAAACACTATTTTTTATTTTTAACAAGTTGCTAAATATTGCATGTGTGGAAAGCCAAGTTTCCCAGTCAAACTAAAACACTATGTAGGAAATAGGATTCATTATAACCTGTGACTTTATTGGATCTTGAGGCTTTGTACAAATGGCACTTATTAAAGGCTCTTTGGACTTTTCATCAGTGGGGTGCGCAGATCGATAAAGACACTAATCTTGAGTCATGCTGTTTAAATCTGCAAGTCCACACGTCTTCAGCTACAGAACAAAAGTCTAGATGTTTCATTTTTTTTCTTTTAATTTTCCATGTCCTGGATGACTGAGAATCCATAGAAATATATGACCATAACATCCAAGGTCAGCTGCGGATCACATCGATCCTAAAGTTGCTCTATTCATACTTTTCTTTTAGCACGTCACTGTCTTCCAAATACTGGAGCAACAGGTCAGAGGCACATCAGAATCAGAATCAGCTTTAGTGGCCAAGTATGTTGCCACTAYAATTCGAACAGAGTTCTGTTCTTTAAAGGAGGCCTTYGGAGGTCAATGTCAATGACAGGTGGAACRTTTYTTCCACACCTAGGTGACCACTACACCACACACAAGAAATTTGTTTCAAGCAGATGTTGTCTCTCCAATTCACATATATAGTGGAAGCACAATAGCAAAAAGGATATAAACATTATAGTCTGTGGATTATATAAAATAATAAATGCATTAGTCACTAGTTAATAGGTCTAGTGTTTAGCATTGTTCATCAGGGAGATGGCCTGGGGGAAGAAGCTGTTTGTCTGGATGTTTTTGAGCATGAGGCTCAATGGCGCCTACCAGAGGGGAGAAGTTGAAAGAGGCTATGTCCTGGGTGTGTGGAGTCTGACATGATTTTCTCTGCCCGTTTCCTGGTTCTTGTGGTGTACATGTCCTGAAACGTGGGCAGGGGAGCACCAACGACTCTCTCAGCTGAACTGATTGTTCGTTGCAGTCTGTTCTTGTCCTGCTGGGTGGCTGCTCTGAACCAGTCTGTGATCGATGTGCATAGGACAGATTCTATGAGCACTCTGTAGAACTGGATCAACAGTTYCTGTGGCAGGAGTTGATGTTGGTCTCCCACTTCAGGTCTTGGGATGTGATGGTTCCCAGAAACTTAAAGTTTCCCACAGTTGACACCGGGTTGCCAGTTATTGTCAGAGGGAGTCTTTCTGGGGGGTGTTTCCTGAAGTCTACTGTCATCTCCACGGTTTTGAGTGTATTTAGCTCCACATTGTTTTCCCTACACCAGAGCACCAGCTGTTCAACCTCCATCCGGTATGCAGACTCATCCCCATCTTTGATGAGACCAATGACTGTGGTGTTGTTACACAATGTTGTTGCATTTTAAAAGAAGAGTCATTGGAGGTGCAGTTGTTGTAGAGAGAGAATAGCAGCGTTGACAGTACGCATCCTTGAGGGGCTCCTGTGCTGACTGTGCGGATACTGGAGGTCACCTCCCATTCAGATATACATATAAATGGCGGGTAAAATAAGTATTGAACACGTCACCATTTTTCTCAGTAAATATTTTACTAGAGGTGCTAATGACATGAAATTTTCACCAGATGTCGGTAAYAACCCAAGTGATCCATACATACAAAGAAATCAAACCATAAATGTCCAGAAATGAAGTTATTTGTAATAATGTGGAATGGCACAGGGAAAAGTATTGAAAACGCTTACTGAAATTTATCTAATACTTTGTACAAAAGCCTTTGTTGGCAATGACAGCTTCAAGACACCTCCTGTATGGAGAAACTAGTGGCATGCATTGCTCAGGTGTGATTTTGGCCCATTCTTCCACACAAACAGTCTTCAAATCTTGAAGGTTTCGTGGACCTCTTCTATGAACTCTGATCTTTAGTTCTTTCCATAGATTTTCTGTTGGATTCAGGTCAGGTGATTGGCTGGGCCATTCCAGCAGCTTTAGTTTCTTTCTCTGAAACCATTTGAGAGTTTCCTTGGCTTTGTGTTTGGGCTCATTGTCTTGCTGAAATGTCCAGCCACGTTTCATCTTCATCATCCTGGTAGATGGAAGCAGATTTTTATCAAGAATGTCTCTGTACATTTTCCATTCATCCTTCCTTCAATTATTTGAAGTTTGCCAGTACCATATGCTGAAAAACAGCCCCACACCATGATGTTCCCACCTCCAAACTTCACTGTTGGTATGGTGTTTTTGGGCTGATGTGCAGTGCCATTTGACCTCCAAACATGATGTGTATTCTGGCATCCAAACAGTTCAATGTTGGTCTCATCTGACCAGACTATATTCTCCCAGTATTACACAGGCTTGTCTAAATGTTGTGCAGCAAACTTTAAAGGAGCTTCAACATGCTGTTTCTTCAGCAGTGGAGTCTTGCGTGGTGAGCGTGCATACAGGCCATGGTGGTTCAGTGCATTACTTATTGTTTTCTTTGAAACAAACGTACCTGCTAATTCCAGGTCTTTCTGAAGCTCTCCACAAGTGGTCCTTGGCTCTTGGACAACTCTTCTGATAATTCTTTTCACTCCTCTGTCAGAAATCTTGAGAGGAGCACCTGGTCGTTGGTTTATGGTGAAATAATGTTCTTTCCACTTCTGAATTATGGCCCCAACAGTGCTCACTGGAACCTTCAGAAGTTTAGACATTCTTCTGTAACCGATGCCATCATTATGCTTTGCAACAATAAGGTTGTGAAGGTCTTGAGAGAGCTCTTTACTTTTACCCATCATCAGATGGTTCTTGTGTGATACCTGGCCATCATTTGGGACTGAACCAGCTGAAAATAACTTGCACTGACAAGGGGCAGGCTTGCTTTCTAATTACTGAGAGAGTTCAGCTGGTGTCTTGTTTTTCCATGCCTTTTTACACCTCCCTTTCTTCATGTGTTCAATACTTTTTCCCTGTGCCATTCCACATTATTACAAATAACCATTTCTGGACATTTATGGTTTGATTTCTTTGTATGTATGCATCACTTGGGTTGTTACCAACATCTGGTGAAAATTTCATGTCATTAGCACCTCAATTAATATATTTACTGAGAAAAATGGTGACATGTTCAATACTTATTTTACCCACTGTATATACTGTATATTCAGATTCACATTCAGATATAAGCACTGAACTAAACAAGCATGCCAGCTAATTATTTAATCTGAATTGACATGTTACAAGTAGCATCCATGTTTAGCTATAATTCCGTAAACAAACAGCCAGATAAATGTGACATCTTATTTCCTGCGCATGCGGGTCGCATCAGTGCAATACATAATATAAATATATTATTTAAAATAAACGTTCACGGCAAAAAAAATTTTTTTCTTCAAAAAGATCAGAATTGATCAAGATCTGCAATGTGAGTGTAGCCTAAATTAACCGGTCCAAGGATTTATTTTTTGTGTGACAGTGTCAGAAAAATAAATAAATAAACATTACAGAAAATTACATCCCACTGTGTAAGCCATGGTGAGAGCAGTGGCAGCTTTGAGCATGCATGATCTATTTGCAGCGATCTCCCCTATTCTGGGCAGTCAGAGTAGCAGCACCAGGCTTCAGCGAGGCAGGATTGCTTGTCTGTGCTTTGGAAATCGGGGGAGCTCATGGCACTGCTCGCTGAATAAAGTGAAGTTGAAAAGTCTCCTAAAAATCTCCAATAACATGGCAAAAAGTTTCTAGATTTGTCACTAGTCGCTTTTTGAAAAAAAAAATGTCAGAAAAGGTTGAAAACCTGCTAAATCTAGTGACAAAAGTCACTAAGTTGGCAACACTGCAATGCGGTCAACACACAGGAGGCAACGTTGCTCCTTCTCCACTCATTTCCTATGGAATTTGTGCAATGAGACAACAATCGCTTGCTGTCCTCCATCCCAGCATTCAGCAAAACTGATTCCTATGAAATTTTGAGCTTATACTTTTGTTTTGAATTTTACTTTTAAAAAGAGAAATGTGTTTTTTCTCTGTAATCTATGAAAAACATTACTTGCGTAGACTTACGGTGTCACATTACACATTTAGGTTTGGTTAAATATTTGCGTTGAAGTTTAGTTGACTATAAATCTGACACACCATGACTGAGAGGTCTGAAGCATGGGATTAGAAATGGGAACTCAATGCTAGAGTGGTGTGAGTTTAAAGTTAGTAACACAAGTGCTGTTGCATTTTGCATTGAATGTCACACGGAGGACTGGATATTAATATAAGTATTTAACTTTAGCTTCTTTTAAATTTATTTCTATTTAACTTCTTACCATTAGCAGAACTAAGTAAATTGGGTAATGGTTCACGTGTTTGTGAAACTAATATTTTTGTTAGCTGTGCCCWCCWCTGAAAATAAGAAAATCACGGACTGCTTTGAAACTGTCAAAATTTTTCTGATTTTACAAACAATCAAATTATTTGTTTCATTTGATGACAATAATTCACAGCATACAGTTCATGCTAACCACCAATAAAATCTATAAGAAGAACTAATCAAAAAATTTTGGAGACAAGTGACTTGAGTGCACAATTCACAATGCTGCCTTCACTATTGCATCCCGTGTGTCGGGTTTCACCCTGGTGGTGATGACTGCCATCCACCACTGTTGGTCTTTTACCATATGTCAAGCCCATTAGAAGGGTGTAATAACACACACACACACACACACACACACACACACACACACACACACACACACACACACACACACACACACACACACACACACACACACACACACACACAAAATAACACACTATTTTTGATGTTTATTAATTTGCTAAATACTGCATATGTGGACAACAGTTATTGTACCTAGGTGCCCTGTCAAACAAAAACAATATGTCGTAAATAGTTTTATTTCAAGAAGATTGTGCTTTGGTTCAAATGACATTTATTAAAATATGTATTGAACTTATCTGAAAAGTCATTTAAGTATTTTCTGTACAAAGTCAAAGCCTGTTTTTGACTATGAACACTGGAAGTATTGATTAAATAGAGGGTTAAGGAAATGAAAACTCTAGACCTTTCTCTGGAAAATCTAGGACACCACATTCTTTGGACTAAATTATACGTCCATTCATACTAGTATCAACATTAAGTACAGAAGTTAATGGCTAACTGTATGGGGTATTATGATTGTATGCTCAGATTGTATGAGATTCACATAATACATGCATATCCTTCTGTGCATTTGTATAAATCTTGGAAACGCTAATAACATTTTTTTACTAAAGAAAAGTTGAAACTAAAACTTGAAGTGTTTTTTGCAAGCTGTAATTGACTTAAGAGAGTAAAAAAAGCAATTGGATTGTAGCAATTTACTTCCCTTTTAAAAACTCCAGGAAGTTTCTATCACAGTAAACTGTTTTTTTTTCTTCCAGATTTTAACATAAATGCAACATTTTCATATGACAATAGCAACACAAAAAGTACTTTCTTATTCATGTCCTGATAGTTCTTTTCACATCACTGTTACTGTTGCTTCTACTCTTCTGAGATCATTGTTGAAAACTAAAGACACTTTGTACGAGGCATGTTACAATCGCTCTTACTTAACAAACAATCACAGCGGGAGAAGGGATGTTGTGTGCAACAAAGAACAATGATCCACAGTAAATTGGTTGCCAAGACTGCAAATTATAGCCCCTTCATTAAAGGATCGCAATCACTTCATGGATCAATACATGTAGTAATCATCATCTGTGGAGGGAAAAGGAGTGAAGAGGATTGGTGCTAAGAACATTGTTCTTGTATTTCAATCAATACAACTAAGTAGTAACTGGCCAGGCTTGACTCTGGAGAGATGAGTCATCTATAGTAAAAAAAACAAAAACTGAGTAAAAAATATTATATTGAAATGTGTGTATATATTTATTTTTACTGTGTGCTTAGTCTTATAAGATATCTTTATGAAAAAAAACATGCACTTTTGACATCAGCAGAGTCAAATTTAAAGCTAACTTTAAAAAATGTCATTAAATGCAACATTTTTATCCTGTGTTTTTACAAAATGAAAACACTACAAAATACAAATTTTTGTATATTTTTTCATTTTACAAAATTTATATATACTGTAT
>NW_013952635.1:716853-725851 GCF_001266775.1 Austrofundulus limnaeus
ATAATGATGTGATTGTGATGCTGTAATTCTGAGTGTTTTATGTGCTGGAGAACAGGAACCTGCTGTAAAACAGTAATTATGCTGAGTTAGGCTTGATTTTTAATAATATTTTCCTGTTAAATAAATAAATCAAATCAAATCAATCAAATCAGTGTCCTTTCGGAGCAATTGGGCCCACTTATCAGGCCCCCACACATATGGGTTCTTTATCATTCCCAGTCACCATAAACATATGTGAGAAGTGAGATTTAAAATTCTACTCTGAATAGAATAAAAACATTTTAAGTGGCTTATTATGAGATAGCTGTGTTTAGGATAATCCTCCCAATATCTGACCATTGACCATAGGATATAATCATAGGTTGCATTCTGGCTGTGTCTCAATTCATGGGCTGGGTCCTCATGAGTGCGCATTTGTCATCCGCATATGTCACTGCCCCGCGTCAAGTACGGTCCCAATTCGAAGGTTCCTCCTCATGTGGCTGAGGAATGCGACCAACAAACTCTTAAAATCCGAGGATGCATCCGAGTATCCTCACCGGCCGAAAATAGCAAAATAAACAGAGAAATGAAGACAGAGGAGATTTTATTTTTTTTATTGAGTCGACGTAGTTTGGAATCTATCACAGACCAAAAGAATTTGTTTTTAAAAGTAAGTTTAGCAACATAGCTGTTGAAATTTATGCTGCAATAAGATTTTCAATAATAAAATGAAACTATAAGTGCTGATACTGGAGCTATATTCATTAATTTACAGTATGTGTAAAGTTGTTGTGTGAAGTTATTCTTCCTGTAAAAAGATGTGTAAATACACGTCCCGACGCATTTTAACTCTGACATGAAACTGATCATTATGGTATCAGGGGAGTGCGTGGTCACACAGACTTATGTAAAGCTGACACATCAGGTAAAGACCGTCTCATTTCACAACAGTTTTGAGCAGCCYACCCGGCCTGGGGTGGATGTGACCCACGTGGCCCAGCTGGGCTACGTGCTCATGAGGACACAGCCCATGAATTGAGACACAGCCTCTGAGACAATTGTCTTAACCAGCCATAGTAACTTATTGGCCTCAGTCACAGAATAATTTTTCTTAAAAAAAGAGACAGATCTTTCAGGCATTCTCTCCCTTGGTCTTTTCTTTCCTTGTCAACTTTGAAGCAACTCCCAGCACAGTGAAGGCCAAATGTCCAGACCTATCTACATTCTTAACTTAAGTTAGTGCCATATTTGTATAAACCTAGGTTTACACTGGGCAATATTCAGACACTTTAAACAAAATTGATCCTGGTCAAAGAATCGTGAGAAATCGTTTAGTTGTGAGCTTGAATCTGCACTTTGTAGTTGTTCACTGTGACATGCTTGGTGACCTACARCAAATATAAAGCTGTGTCAGTAATCTTCTAGAAAAATCTTCTGTACGGCTGCAACTATGAAAGTTTTCTTTTTCTTAACAGATATTGTTTCCCCTATTTTTAGAATAGCAAGACTTTTAACGCCAGCAATTAGTTTCTGTATTTTTGTCAAATGTTTATTTGTGATGTGTTTCTGTTTCATTGAGTTGTACAGTTCAGCATCTATCAAACCTGACATTGCATCATGAAACCTGGGCCACTATTACGATTTTGTAATGTTGAGCTAGCAAGCTGACATGTAAAGTCTTGTACAGTTTTTGAAATCTCATCGTGTGAGCCGGTGATTCTTGATTCTTGATTCTTGCTTTCACTTTTAGCCCTTTGCAAAAGTCACATTTTTATCCTAGTTCGCTGAACTTTTTGATGAACAGTGAGAGTAAAATCTTTCTCACCAATCGATAGGCTTGAGCATCTGTCTGCTTTGATTTGTTTCTCACCCTGAACATATGCATGTACTGAAGCCAGGAAAAAGGAAAAAAAATCCAAATGAGAAATGCTTAAGTCTGTGCTGAGCATTGCAGCTAGCATAGGAATGTAGCCGCGGTCTGTGGACCCAGCAGGCTGGTTTGAATCATGAAGCAGCATCTGAGCTTCCAAATACCCTTTATACGTATTTCCCACTGCTCCCTCTCATCACRCTGTTGAATCTTTTTCTCCCCAAATCTGTCAGATACTCGCTCTGCAGGGTGGATGGCACTCATCGAAAGCTAATAGAGGGTGACTGTACACGTACATGTGTGTGAGCGTCTGTGTGCGGTTGTGCAAGAGCGAGGGARAGCAGTGAGGTAATGTGATGAGACGAGCAGATTTGCCAGCATGTGGTCATCTAGATTTTGAATGCTTTTGCACGCGAACTCGCACTGACAATTTTTTCTTGTCTAACGCACATCTTATTAAAAAAAACCTTTTATAAATTTATATATATTACCAACATGCATGGAAAATCTGAACAAATATTAATWCCTGTCCTTTGTTAGACAGGTAAACTTAGAACTATATTTGTGAACTTGCCYCTTACCCAAACCTGCTTCCAGCTGCAAAGTGAAATTGAATTTTTTTCTCGAGACTATGTGAGCTGTGTGTGGGGTCAGCATGTGCTGGCACAAGTCTTTGGCACTGATTGTGCTGAAACTAGAATTCCATCCTCTCCCTCAGTCTCTTCTCCCGTCGTCACACTTTGAAGCAACTCTTAGCACAATGAAGGCCACGTGTCCAAACCTGATCTTAACTTCGGTTGGTGCCATATTTGTGACTGAGGTCGAGGTTCATGAAATGTGTCTTGTGAAACATGGGAAGTCTGAGCAAAAGTAAAGTGAATGATGATGAGCAGAAGGGGGCAAACTTAGCATTTCTTTACAAGATCTGAAACGTACAAAAATTTGAAGCGTCRTTTTTTTCTCTATAAATCTGTATACATGCAAAATGGGGGACAAGGTCAGTAATTTACRGACAATCTGTAAAACTGATTGTCCAGTTATTTTCAAAAACAWATTTTTGGCTCAGTTTCTAGCTTAAATTCACACAAATTGAAATTTTGGTAAGGAGACTGGTCATTTCTGAAAGCATYTTTTGAAATGGAGATYTTTTTTCCAGTTCTGATGGTTCAGGTGTAGTTTTTCAGAAACAAAGCCTATTTTGCTCTGTGTTCTAGAAAAAAACAAACAAATATAGAGCAATGAAGTAGTTTTTAGGTATATTTCACATTCTCCCCATTCTATTGCTATCAAATGACCATGTACTAAAAAGTATTACAGACATTTGTCAGCCAAGCTAAGTATGTTCTTTTTTTGTATTTTGATATGTTAATTAATGTGGATGTTTTTACTACCTGTGACTCCACTTGTATGTTCGATTCAAATGACATGTATTTATGTATATGTGCTAATAGGGTCGGGAACACTGTTGTTTTTTGTGATGAACATATTTATGTCAATACCATATGAAGATATGACCAATACATTACTAAAATATTATTAGGACTTTATAATATATGTAAGAATTAATATAAATAATTGTATTATTTAATTTTCCTTTTCAAACAGAGAAAACGCTGGCATGTTTTTTATTTACTCAGTTACTGATCTGTGTGCAGTATGTTTTGTATTATTATCATCATTAGTTTCTACTTTTGTGCCTGTCTGTTTATATTGTCTTTGTGTGTCTGTGTGTCCGTGTGTGTGTGTGTGTGTGTGTGTGTGTGCACGCGCGCGCACACGTTTTGTTTTTTAATTTAATGCTTTGTACTATAAGGCTGTTTTAACCTGTTCAAAATAAAAAAATACCTGATGGAGTGGCATAGGTATTTCAGCAATTTTATCGGAAGATGTGGCTCAAGAAAATATTTTAACTGAGCAGACAAAAAATAAATAAAAAAAACTCTTAAAACATTTAGAGGACTGTAAACAGGGCCTAAGTTTGACAGTTTGTCTTCTGTTGTTGTGGTTTATTCTTTTCGCTCTACTTTAGTGCTTCTATTGCTGGGTTCAAGAAGCAAATAGACAATCTAGTTGCATTCAGAATTTGAAGCACTGCTAAAGTTGTGTGACTAAGCAAACCCTGGTTTGGATCTTTCTTTTTTAATTTAAAGAACAGATATTAGTGATCATTTTATKACCTAATAACCCCAGACAAAATGCCATTTGAAGTAAAGCAGTAAAATCAAACATTTAATTAAATAGACATTATTATGGGTGGCTACATTTTAAATGAGTCACCTCTGTAATGTGCATAGGGCTTTCTATGAGGTTAATTGAGACCTTGACAGCACTTTAATGTATGCTGTACATCTGTACRTCTTATCTTTCCTCTGGTTTCACTGCCGTTCCTCGTGGGTTTAACTGAAAGAGATTTGATCGGAGTGAAAAACGTATACGCTGAGTGTATGCATATGTTATCAGAGGAGTGCCACCATGGGAGGGAGAGGATGAGAGAGATGTGCATAAGGAGAAAGAAGGGAAAAAAAGATCAGTTGTATACGAACAAGCTAATATTCACAAGAGCTGAAGTGGTCTCTCAAAGAAGGAGAAAAAAGAGATATTCTTTAAATAGTTTGAGTCTGTTGGCTGAGTGAAATACTTTGGGGAAGTGGGAGGAGGGATTTCCCCTTGTGTTGCAGTGTGGAGGAGGCACACAGAAGATAAAATCAACTGTTTCCTTCAGATCATCACATAGAACAATGTATACAACAAGGTACACTTAGCACAAAAAGTAAGGAAATTAAGGTAAGGTAAGTAAGGTAATAAATCTTATAACATGTTTAATTTTATTTGTTTACTTTTTTCCTAAAAAAAAAACTCACTCTAAAATCAGACAAGGTGTTACAATATCACTGGTCTGTGGCTGTTGGAGATAATCCAAATTACTTGAATACTGCAAAAAAAAAGTAAATTTTCAGTTGCAGACTCACTGTATTTTTATGCTACATTTACACCAAACACATTTTGAGCTTCAGGAGCATCTGGTTAACATGCAAAGTCAATGGTGGACGCACATCTAGAGGTGTCTAGAAGCCGAGCAGCGTGTCTGGTGCATTTTGAGCAGCATGGTTCTAAGCCAGTGGTTCTTAACCTTTTTTGGGGTACCGAACCCACCCGGTTTCGTATGTGCATTCACCGAACCCCTCTTTATTGATAAATAAAAAGAGGTTTTTTTTTCCCAAATTCAAGACATAGGTACATGTTGTTKTTTTTTTACTGGTGTACAAAATGAGCTGTGCATGAACATCACCTTGCTCAAAGAACAAAACCAACACAGTGCATGAACTCACAATAAATTACAGTATGACTTTTTCTGGACCCCCAAAAATATATATTTTTTACTATTTTGCTTATTAAAACCCTGGCTTACCCTGCTTTGCGATCAAGTAAGCAACTTCGTACGATGCTGTGAGGATCGGTTTGTTAACGGGTACAAATCCAAGAGCAGGCAGAGTGGCCCTTTCATCGTATCTGGCTCGTTTCACCTTGAATTCAGCAAGCGTTGTGTTCTTGTACTCCCCATCTCTATGCAGCTTCAAGAAGTGTTCCCTTAGTTTTGCCGGTGCGTGGTTAGAGTTGCTCAACTTGGCATTGCATATCATGCAGATAGGACTCTGACTCCCATCCCGTTCTGTGACACACATAAATCCATGCTGTACATATTCGTCCGACCACTTTCTTTTTTTGCTCGACATATTTACCACACGACGTTCTACTACGACACACGTTGACTACTGCGCACACTAAATTTCCCGCAGCACTTATTGGCCAAGCAATCTCACGTGATCCTCTGCTTTTTACCTCCRCGGCAGAGAAAAAAAAACCTCTGCGGAAGAGGCTCCGACGAACCCCTGAGACCAGCTCATCAAACCCCTAGGGTTCGATCGAACCGAGGTTAAGAACCACTGTTCTAAGCAGTTCCTGCGTTTTGAGCCTTTTCCATGGGTGTGGCACATCCAAAGCATCCGATGCTCAAGTTGGAAAATCTGAACTTTTGCTGCTCGAACGCGTTACATCAACCAGTCAGAGAGGCTCTGCTCAGTGGAAGGTTGGTGATGGGCCAGAAATACCGGAAACCCGGGAAATTGGATCCCACAAACAATGGAGGACAAACTGATAGTCTGATCATTTATTGCATGTAAACCAGACACTCCTGACGCTCAAAATGCATTTGGTGTAAATGCAGCATCAGCAACCAAGTGACCAGCAAGCCATCTGGCTGGGTTTTGAGAAGCTGTATTTTTTTTAATTACAGCATGTATTTGTGCACACAGTTTGCAAAACTGTTTTCTCGGACATACAAATCTTGGCAGTTGACCCCTTACTTCACATAGTGGATTACCCATCACTATGTGTGCCATCAGCGTACTAATGATTGGTTGTTCGACTGATGGTCCTCCTTTTACATGTGAACAACCAGTTTTGGGTGTCACCAGTAAGCTGGTTGATCCACTATACAAAAGTTTGCTCATAAGGCTGAGTTTGTCTGCAACTCCTCAGACTAAAGAAGTCTCTTGGAGAAGAGATGAACCATTTCAACAAAGAAGAACTCATCCAGAGGATCTGACACAGCTTTGATAGATTTTTCTATTGAGATGCATCAGAACAACATATGACAAATATTCATTATTAAGAAACTGGTCTATATCTGCCAATTTTTATATCTAATGTGTGCTCCAGTAGATCAAATGTGAAGGTAGTGCCTATAAGGCTGAGTTTACACGCGGTGACTAATACTGGAGAAGTCTCCTGGAGAAGAGACAAAACATTTCGATGAAGAAGAACCCATCCAGAAGACCTAAATCAGCTTTGTTAGATGAGATATCTGTTGTTTTTTGACTTGGCCATTTGGGGCTGTGTTGTTAGGTGCTTTAGGGCTCTAGAAATCATGAAAACTAAACTGAAAAATGTTTGACACATTTGCTGAACACTGACATTACTTGCTGCAACTCTGTTTGAGTTTGAAAGAAATTCTGTTGCTGGAATATTTGATTGATTGATTGATTGATTGATTGATTGATTGATTGATTGATTGATTGATTGATTGATTGATTGATTGATTGATTGATTGATTGATTGATTGATGNTTGATTGATTGATTGATTGATTGATTGATTGATTGATTGATTGATTGATTGATTGATTGATTGATTGATTGATTGATGCTTTTATTGTCATTGTACAGAGCACAATGAAATGACATTTAAGAACACCCATTCAAGAAAACACACACAACAAAAACATGGGGGAACAGGTTATCAGGTTTGAACACGTTCAACATTTAGGCAACAAGACACCGAACCTCTGGAACTCGTAAAGTTGTTAAACACTTTGGAGACTGAATACTGAATTGGAGACGGAATACTTACATGTTGAAGACTTTTATTGTGAAAGATTAAAGAAAGTTGTTTGCGTCCACTGTACTTTGCCTTGTCAAACACATGTAAGCCTTGGCTACAGCTACTGTACTACTTGTACTGTACAGAACAAAACAAGCAATACCTGTGCAACTGCCCCAACAACGTACTTATAAAAACAATAAACATAGTACATATACACTGCTTCATCTATAACATCGTTAGCTGTGGTTGTGGTGTACAACTGTAACCAAAACTATGCCATATTGTTATTATCTTCATTATAAAGTTAATTAAACTCCAACACAATAGCTTTCTGCATCTCTATCTTGCATTGGCGCCCAAGCTCACTGAGCTCATGGAAGCAATCACAAGTTGTTTGTTGCTTACTGTTAACAACCCCTACTATGGGGGATGAGGAGGGGGCAACTTGGTACATAATTGAAAATGGTTGCTCTGGTCCATTTGCTACGCTTTTGTTCTTCCTACATCAGCAATAGAGGCAGCATCAAGATGCTGCTCTTAGGGGATTTGCTTTTGTGTGTCATTTTTCCTCTCCATCTCATTTCCTCTCTCCTTTGATGCCTTTTTATGACAATTCACACTTGAGTTGAGATTGCTGTAAATTTCGATTTCTGCCAAAGTGCTCTTTTAAGTAGCTGTCGCTCTCTGGATGCCATTTGTTCCTCACTTCCTCGTTTTTTTCCCCCTCTCCACCCCTGAAATGTTTGCCTGTTTTTGGAGTGTACCCTCTCATGTTATGCGATTGTATTTGTCAGTGCTTCAAGTGAGCAATCATAATCTAAAATGTTCCAAAAGAACAGCAGTTAACATGTCACTTAACACTTAGTTTTCTGATCACCTTTAAGCAGCATATTTTTTTCGAAAAGTTTTATATTTGGTTTTAGTGTTGTAAGCTACACTTCATTAAAACATAAAATTTTCACATCCTTGCCCTATGCTTGGATATCAAACACATATGCTATGATTTTCTTCTTGTCTCATCCTCTCACCTATGATTTCTCCTGTGACAAACCTAGTTGCTCATCAGATTTGGCTTTCAGTCTGGAGACAAATCACCTCCTTTGGCCGGCCTAGTCTGTCTCCCCAGGGAAATGCGCCAACGTCTTAAAGGACCTATGGAGAGCAACTTACAGTCTTCAGTGAGGACTCTAGTAAAAGGGGTAGTGATGCCAAGGTTAGAAGGCTGTGACTGGGAGGTTACAGGTTTAAAACCCCAGTCCATTCAATTTGGGTGGGACAAGTGAAGCACCCATACCAGCCTACAACCTAATTTGCACCACTGTGCACCCCTTAGCAAGGCCTGTAACCCTCCAGTTGCTCCCTGAGCACCTTAGACAGCAGCTATCTGCTCTACGTTTTCCCTGATGAGAAAAATGCAAGGAAGGAATTCCCTCATTGAGGTTTAATAAGGACAGTGAATATCTTGAGAAATTCTGTTTGTATCCAGACTTACTGTCAGCCTGATTTAAACACAATAGGCAAGGCTGGATCAAGGTTGTAGGGATGTCTAATAAGTAGCTTCTTCGGTGGTCCTCTTTAAGTTAAGCTTACTACCAAATCACCTTGATCTCTTTATGTTGTCTGGACTACATCCTTTGTGCATTCATCATAATAAAAGCACAAAAAGTAAGGACATTAGTGTTTGGTAGATTATTTCTTAGTTGTAACAATGCTTCTTGCCGTTAAAGCGTATATATATATATATACACACAGTATATATATACAC
>NW_013952635.1:726237-730034 GCF_001266775.1 Austrofundulus limnaeus
GTATATTGTGTACAGTGCCCTGAGACAACAGTTGTTGTGACATGGCGCTATACAAATAAACTGAATTGAATTGAATTTTATCAGTTTAAATAACAGAGCCTTGTCAATAAATATATACTGCATCCGATATTACATAGAAAACATAATTTCATACTCTATTTGTATATAATCTTCTAATGACATCCCTATATAAAACACAGTATTTAACAAATGAAAGGAGTTAAGTGATTTAAAAGTATTCAGTCTGCATGACAGAAAAGCTCCAGTTTAATTCAACATTACGTAAGGGTAAACCTTATTTGACTTGAGTTTCACTTTTGCAAAGTTTAATTTCTCTTTTCTACTGATTGAATTTTCACTGGTGTGACTTTCTCTTGTGTAGGTGTGTGTTCCATCCTTAGACAGATGCACCTAATGYTCTCCCTGACTGCTGTTAGGCTGATGTTTGACATGTGTCCACTGTGGAAACTGTCTGTTTTAACTGGTAGTGTGTGAACGATGCTTAATGCAGTGAAAGGAGGCCATGTGTTGCATACAGACTGTCGGGCATTAGCACAGTTGTCAGCACTTTTCTCTTTCCTTTTTTCCCCACAGTGCTTTCTAGAAATTGGTGTTTAAACACACAAGCTGAGCAGCCATGTTTATTTTGTGTGTGTGGTTATTTGAAAACATATTTTTTAAATTTAATTATAAAGTAAACTCTTGCAAATATGCGGACTCAGTTATTTGTTTTAATTTTTTTATTTTTTTGCATATGTTTTTCATGAAACCTAACTAATTCTAATTTATTGTAAACTTGGTGATACTGTGGAAACTGAAACT
The DNA here is from genome assembly GCF_001266775.1 of Austrofundulus limnaeus. Taxonomy (NCBI): domain Eukaryota; kingdom Metazoa; phylum Chordata; class Actinopteri; order Cyprinodontiformes; family Rivulidae; genus Austrofundulus; species Austrofundulus limnaeus. The sequence goes on from NW_013952635.1 coordinate 727,060, forward strand.
GGAAACCTTTTGGTTTTGTGATTTTTCATGAGTTTTCAAGTGAGTTTTCAATCTAAACTATTAAGAACAATATAACTGAATAACTGGAAAAAAACAAAACAAAAAAAAAACATGCTACAGTATGTCCGGAGGGCTGCATTTCCACCTTCTAACATTACTGAGTGGCATGTAACAGCTAACTTTCTAGTTCTTGTTCATTGGTGTTTGGTTCTTACTGCATTAAAATGGCACCCAAATGCACTGTAGGCCTTGTCTGGACTGCATCCAATAATCACATTCCTTCACGATTCACGGGTACTTTAAGACGATGATATAAACTTTATTTAAAAAGGTTCAATATACAACTCAAACATAAATGTCACCATTTAATGTGCTGTACCAGATTATTGCACAAGTAAATTCGCATCTGCTGTTGTAAGAACATAACCTCCGCAAAATTTGGGGGTTCCCTGTTTCTCTTTACTATTTTTTTTTTAAATCACCAAAGATTTGGGTGTATTACCCAAGAAAACTGCTTAAACTCACACTGTGCTTCAGCTTGTCAAACTAAAGATTAAATCAAATTAAAGGCTTAGTATTCTTTAAAGGAATGCATAGTTCCCACTGCCTTTAATGCCAGAGCTTTAAGCTAACATCATCTTATCAAGAGAAGGTGTTTAATTCAATTATATAATTTTGGAAATCCTAATTGACCTACAACAGAAAAGGTTTAATCAGATTTAAGGTCAGACAGTGAGAAAAACGTGCTCGTCTTTTTATACATTGTGTGTAAACATCTGTTTTCAACTCTGTTTCCACCCATGTTTAGCTTCCCAACAATCTTGTTTTAATTCTGTCTGCAGGTAAAGAAGAATCTGTCGCCACCTTCAAGGGGAACGAGTTCTTCTGCTACGACCTGTCCCTGACGCCGATCCAGAGCAGCACTGACGAGATTACGCTCTCCTTCCGAACGCTGCAACGCAATGGCCTCATGCTGCACACCGGCAAGTCCGCCGATTACGTCAACCTGTCCCTGAAGAGTGGCGCCGTGTGGCTGGTCATCAACCTGGGCTCGGGGGCCTTTGAGGCCCTCGTCGAGCCTGTCAATGGCAAGTTTAACGACAATGCCTGGCATGACGTGCGCGTCACCCGCAACCTGCGCCAGGTAAACACTGCCCGCACAGTTTAGGGCTGCTGCTCCTGTTACTTTTATTTATCTCTTTTCGCAGCTTTCTTTAAGCACATGGAGGAACTCTGGATGTCCCTGCTTTATTGCTTTACAGTAAATGTATTGTTTTCTTTCCCGAGATAACAAATGCTTCTCTTCTGTTTTTGCAGGCTTAACAGGATGACCTTATTTGTTCATTTAATCTTTTCTATCACTTTATAATTTTGATGATCAAAGACCAAAGCTAACAAAAGTCCTTTCACAACAGGATCTGAGCTGCAAATCTTTTTGAATCCAGTTGTTGATTCTCAGAAAGAAATTCTCTTCACGGCCTGGATGGAGTTTGCATGTTCTTCCTGTGCACGTGGGTGTTTTCTCTCTTTAATGCAGTTTCCTCCCACAGACCGTACACGTTAACTTATTTGGTAACTCTAAGTTGACCCTAGGTGTGGTGCCATGTTTGTCTCTATGCGGCAATGCGTGGAGCTTGTGACCTGTTCTGGGTGTACCCCACCTCCCTCACGGTGACTGCTGGAGACGGGCACCAGCTCTCTGGAACCTGGAAYGTAGAAGCTGGTTAAGAAAACGAGAGGCTAAACGGCTGGACATTGTTTTGTTGTCCTCTTTAAACTCAAGCAAACAGTGCACTGCCCTGTGCGTATGCGCACAATGTACTCAGCTGCACAAATGGAATGCGCCCTAATTTATCAGAGGAGACAGTGCACTTACATCCTTTGTGAGCAAACGTACACATCCTTACAGACCTCTAATGGAAAACAAAAGAGCAACACCAACATAAATGTCTTTGTGTACAGGAGTGAACCTTTGCGTGATCTCCATGGAATGTTGTGCACTTAACCATGGCAGTTTGTTTCATTTCAACAATTGCCCAGCAGAACGGAAAGCTCACTCCCCGAGTTCTGACCCTCCCTCCATAGGCACCAAGTCATCTATTGGCAGGTGCAGATACCGGCGGTGAGATACAATCAATTTCACTTACACTTGCCGTGCTTACTTCTTCACATTTTTGTGGTAAATGTAATTGGAATGAATGGCTTGTCAGTACTAATAATGGGGAATTCTAAGCAGCACAGAATGCAAAACAAAAGGCTTAATGTGAATGCATTAGCTCAAACATGGTGATTCAGCTTCTTTGTGTGTCTGCAAAAAAAAACATAATCAGAAAGTTTAGGACAAACACATCACACATTACCAAGAGCTGTTTCTTTTAGAAACTGGAAAGAAACTTATCACCATGAACAATGAAAAGCTTGATAAAATATGTGTAACTTGGATCCAGACAGCAGTGGTTGGTGGTGTGTGTAGGTGAGTGTGTACTTGTTTTTACTAAAGAGTGAGGACCATTTGCACCGTAGTAACTATCAAATTGAGGTCTTTGACCTCTTCATTGTCCTCACTTTTTTGCAGCTCCGTTGCACTCTACTAGTTATGTTTAGAATTATGACGTGAATTAAGTTTTGGTTCAGGTTAGGGTTAGCTATAGACCAATAATTGTTAATTTTAGGGAAAATGTCTGGGCTGGGCATAAATAGTTACAAAAATTAATGGAAGTCAATACAGGGTTTCCCCTAGGATTTTTTTAACCATGGTGGAAATTGAAATTTAATTTAATAAGTATATAAATACAAAGTTTACTACATCCAAATGTTCTCAGTCAGCAGGTTGACAGTTTTAGGAGCTGCTTGAGGAGAACTTCCTCGTTCTCCTCCTCATCCTCTTTGAAATAGAAAAAAAAATCTACATCCATCCATAAGCTTTCTGCTTACAGGTCAAACATTTTTATTTAAATAGGAGTAAACTACATGAC
>NW_013952635.1:730140-741583 GCF_001266775.1 Austrofundulus limnaeus
CCACCCCACCGAGTCCAAAGATTTATTTTAAAGAGACAGTGTCAGAATAAAAAATTACAGTCAAAATTACATTCCACTTTGTAAACCAGGCAGGAGCAGTGGCCTCCTCTCAGCTGCAGCCGGAGGTGCTGCGTGGGGCTTCAGTGAGTCAGACCATTCTATGAAGGGGGAGGAGCTCACCGCATCACTCWCTGCTCTCTGAGGAAAGAGCTGTCGCCAAAGTTTCCAAAGGTCTYCAAAAACATCGGAAAAAGTCAATAGATTTTTTGGTTATAAAAAAAGTCACTAGAGGGGTCTAAAAAAGCCGAAGAATCCAGCGACAAAATTGCTAAGTTGACAACACTGCGTGGAGTTTTGGTTAGTCGGACCACTTTTTTCACATATTTGACTAAACTAAACACACAAAACGACATCCTAACTGTAAAATCCAAAAACATTAAATACAATAAATTTCTGATAGCTCATTGCTCACTCCTGATCTTACCCTCTCTCCATCACTGCTAAACTTTCAGGCGTCGTCAGTTAGAAAGGCGTTTGGGGGATTTCTGTTAGTTCAGCAGGGTGGGGRTGAGACCAGAGGGTGACTTGAAGTGTGTTTTCCATGAATTTGCCTGCCTGCTGCAGCGGCACACTCCAAATWTGATGAACATTTAAAAACAAAGTGCCATAAATTATTTATTTACTATACAGCATTATATAATTTATTTATAAGCATTTATTATTAATTTGGTTAGAACGATTGGAGCAGCCGTAAACTACACAATACATTTTATTTATTATCTTTTATTTTACCAGGCAAAAAGAGATATATATGGGTATTTTTTTCAGAAGGCAGATACTTCACTTCCTGCCTTCCATCTGCATTTTGCATCATTTTGAAACTAACCTACAAGCAGGAAATGAAAGGGACATGACAAGATGTACATCAAACATTCTGTACCACGAACGACATGAAATGAACAGGGCTGTGAAAAGTTTGTCCATCAGGAAGAATGTGGGATTTTTCTCGAGACTGTTTGGCACTAGTTTTGTTGTAAATTTCACAATGTGATGCAACATTTTTAATGTGTTTATTATTTATTTTAACTTTTTTTGTAAACAAGGGAGAGCTTAGCCCTACTAGCCCATTCATACAAGCCATTTCTGGATCCAGATACAGTCAATAATCGTTGAGCTGATCTGCTTTAGCATACATCATATTTTTGCAAGATAAAGTAGGTGATCATGCAAACAAGAGTCACACAAGCACACTTTCATCATCTAAGGAATACACACAAACCCAGTTGGCTTGCAGAGCAATGTGAGATTAACAGAGTGAGACTGGTTTAATGAGTTTTGTAAGCCAACACAATTTTAAAGATTTACAGCAYGAGGCAATCCACCTACCACCAACTGCATCATTAGGCAAATGTGATACACACTCAAATAAAATACTATTATTTGAGTTCTCTATTTACTTGACCGTCTGCCTTTCATTTTTTTAAATAGGATATTTACATTACTGTGAATACCACTAACACAATTTATAGGTAACTCATGTATTTGAGGTATGAAGGCCTAATGTGACCTCCTTCACACTGGATGATGATTCTGCTATGATGTAAAAAATCATGATTGAATCAAAAATACAACAAAATTTCTGATCACTATTTGGTGAGTATTAGGCATGGGCTTAATTTACATGGGGGGTCTGCTTGTCACTTTATGCATTTGTTGAACCATGTGTTGTAATTTTTCATAGCCAAATTATAGTGCACCATGCAATCTCAGAAAATAGAGAATTTTAGGTATGTTGTATAATACTTCCTAAAAATGTAAAATATTTGTTACTGTTGGAAAACATGGAGGGGAAAAGTAAGCCTTTTCTTATTGGTGAACTGAAGGGAACATAAAAAGTGCAAAGTAAATACTAAGAGAACAGGAAACACATTAAAACCATTACAATGTGTTTTATCCCTAAAATATCCTAAATCCTTTTACAAAAGTTAATGAATCAATCAATAAATAAATAGGCWGCCCCAACATAATAGGTCATGGAGGTCGTGGAGATCATAGCAGGTTCATCTTCTATTGCGAAGGTGTCTAAAAATTACAATTTTAACTTTATCAAAATCATTGCATTTCATTATTTTAATGAAACAAGCTTGTAGGCTTAATTTAGTTTTTTTATATTACTTTTCTTGAAATATTAGAAAAAATGTATCTTTATCTCACCAAGGGAATACACAAAACTCATTGAGCTGACATCGGATTAGGATACTTAGTCCATGAGTTGTTTCAGAGTTAACCACCCATATCATGTTGCCCAGGTGAACTCCATTAAATCAGATTGCAGCTTGAGTCCCCAGTGGATCATTGTAATTGACTTAACAGGCAGCCTAACTGTTAAATAGCTCTTTAGATTCACACCGGATTTCCCCCGCAAAGGGACACATGGAGAGGGGCATCGATGGCACTGACCACGTTTGATCTAATCTTTACTGACAGGCTGATAGTCTGTTAGTCAATAATCAATGATACTTTGCATGAGACGCATTAAATATATTCATTTATACCATATGGAACAGAGATGACCTCAAAAACAGCTCCATCTTCATTWCAGACGTTACAAAAATAATAAATACAGACCATCAATTGGCAAATTTGATTGACATTGTACTTAGTTCATGTTGCTTTAAATTAAAGGGAACTCAAGGAGTAAATGCTCACCACAAACATGCTGTTATTTAATGTATTTTTTCAGAACAGTACATTTGTGTGTAAAGTTTGTTTGTGTTGTTCCCTTGGAAGAGGTTTTGTAAAAAAAATACCTGCTCCATGAGGTAAGGTTGAATGTAATAGGAGGGCAGCATCAAACCCAATCAAAGCAAGACAAACACAAGTCTTTAAATCAGATTTCAAATCAGTAGTGTTGATTTAATATACAACCAAGTATTCCAAAGACTTACTTAAGTGGCCATGGCTTAGTTTTTAATACAGTTTATTTTGAGCCTGGTAAAAAACAGCCCCTTGTCCTACACTTTCGTACAGAGGGACTGGAACCTAGGCTATTGATACACAATTTTTTTTGTTTTTTATTTTTATTTTTTTTTGCTGCAGGTGTGGACTCTGTTGAAGTGTAAAACAATTGGATCTGATTTACCAATCACTAATGTTTGGCTGTGATGTATGTNCCCTTGTCCTACACTTTCGTACAGAGGGACTGGAACCTAGGCTATTGATACACAATTTATTTTTATTTTTTATTTTATTTTTTTGCTGCAGATGTGGACTCTGTTGAAGTGTAAAACAATTGGATCTGATTTACCAATCACTAATGTTTGGCTGTGATGTATGTAGTGCGCTCGCTCAATCGTGAAGGAAGCTAGGCTAATAAGCTAACCACCCCTACTGGGAGGAAAGGAGTACTGAGCTGAAGGAGATGGCGGTCAATGAGTGCTGCAGGATTTGTGAGACAAATTTAATTTGAAAGCTGTAAGGCTACAAGGCACAATTTTTTTGATCGTTTGGTCCTGCAACTTATATATGTTTTTTTCCACTTCATGACACGTTTTGACTGATGCATTTAGTTCACACTGACTGACATGATCCAAGGAATAAATATTATCTTCTGCAGCCATGAGAGGATGCTCTAGGCTTGTAAAAAACTATGGTTTATGCTGCTCCTGTGGCCTATCAGTTAAAAAAGAGCAGCAGAACAAAAGTTTGGAGGTAATGAGAAACTTGTGAGGGAGTGGAAAAATGTAGAGTTTACTTTTACTGCACTGAAGAAAAGGAAGAATATGAATCGAATGATGTGGAATGATATTGGTAAATATAACAGTAATATTTGTTGGAATACATGTTTTGTTTCGTTAGCGACACAGCAGCAATGGACAACACCAAACTTGGAGGAAAGCAAAAACTGTTTCGGACCATTCAACAATAAGACGAGGTCAAAACAACAGAGGATGGTAAGCTAATAACAGTAAACCTAAATTTCCCACCTGTGGGWCTAATAAAGAATTATCTTATCTCATCTTAGCTGATTGTTGGTACTGTAACATGTTTTTTGGTATATTGCGTAGGATGTAGTTAAACTCTTGTGAAAAAAAAAGCTGGTATGTTCTGTGTATTGTTATTTCAGAATAAATGTCTGCTCGATTTAATTTATAGTCAGGTGAGACTTACACTTGAAGTCAACTTATAGTCCAAAAAATAATGTTGTTTTAGGTTGTGAGTAAAGTGCTGTAAGTGGTGATCTGGTAATGAGCTATAGAGCTAAACTATAAGAAACAACCTGTAGACTGTAGTGAAYGGGCAAAACCTGAACCAGACTTAAAATGTTTGCTTCTGTTGTAAAGTTAACCATTTTACTATTCACAATCTCTCACTTTTTTAAACCATTACCACAGTGATTTATTTATTTTTCCTAATACCCACAGGTTGTCGTATATGGTTTAAATCTGCATATTCACGTCTGACAAATGCCATCATCAATTCTTTGCATGCAGGTTCCATCCAGACAGAATTATTTCTTTTATTGTGCTCACCGGTGCTAATCTGTTATCTTCTGAAGTAGCCAGCAGTCTGTAAAATGAGTGTTGGATGTCAGCTGAGGCTATAATGCAACCACAGTGGTCTCCGACGTCTCATTCACTCTGTATCTACTCCTCTTAATGGGTCTTGCAACATCGTCCATATCTACAGCTGCATCAGTGAGCTCCAAAACAAGCAAAGCCTCTGAGCTACCGCTCCATTTTTCTTCCCTATATGTGTATATTCACTGTCTTTCTCAACTAAACCTATGAATTTGCCAGCTTTGTACAGGATAAAATGAAGCAGACAGAATTAGGTGAGGTGATAGGGAGACACTGCCAGGACCAAAGCGAGGAAGGGGATGGGAGGGGAGGGAGTGAATTGCCTTACAAATGATCACAGGTTCACAGCTCCTCTTGGTGGTCACTGACAGCACTGCAAGTGTGTGTTTTGGAAAGGTTTGAAGGGTCAGGCTAATCCTGGTGGTATATGTTTGATCGGCAGGTAAGCACACTCGTCTTGACCTTTTATCAGTGCGAGTCTCTTCTCACAGTGCACCGTTCACTCCAGTTAGCATAAACAGCAAGGCACCCCACTCCTTCCTCTGCTCTCCCCTGACATAATTTGCCATTATGGACATGCTGTAGATGTCAGTGCTGCGAGCATGCTCTCCCACGGGACTGCGCACATCGTTCAAACACGCTGCAGAAAGATCAGCACCAGAGGCAAAGATGCTAATCCTTATGTCAGGCGTGTCAGAGGTGATGCAACTGGAGCACAGCAGCAAAACGGGATGCACCAGTGAAACGAGTCAAATATCCAGTAAAACATTGTTTGGCCTATTTTAAGCAGTTTGGTCTTTATGGATGCACAGTCATAAGTTCAAACAAGACCTGCTTGGTCATTTTGAATGAGCTTTGCTATGGTTTCAAAAACCACATGTTTCCCCCGAAACATGCATACATGTCACTTGTAAATGGTTTTAATCAAAGGCATTCCAGTATAGGTTACCAACAGAGAGTTTCCAGAGAGAGCAGCAATACAATAAAAGCAAGACAATTAACCTCATTTAGTAAAATCGTAGCCATACATCCATTTAGACTGCATTTGACTGGATGTTGTGAATACTTCCATCAAAATGTACTATTTGTTTTTAGATTTTTAATTGGGTCAATTAAAGCCTTGGATCTGACTGGTGATAGGCAAAAATATTATGTATTCCATTATGGAGTAGTTATTAGAACCTATGTGTTTGCTTTCACATTGTCTAACCCTGTGATCATGCAAACCTCAGCTGATGTTCATCCCATGGAGCACCACCAAGTGGGGTAACTAGTGAGGGAGCAACAGCCACAGGATACCATAGTTTGGATCTGGGTGCTGTATGGTTTTGGTTTTATTTGTCAAACACAGTTTAAAAAAGGCACTACAATCATTCAAAAGGCAGGGAGTTGTTGTAGTCAAGACTCCTTTATCAGGTTAGTCTGCTTTGTGAGGCAAACACATTCAAAGAAAAGCACGCCACAGCAGATACTGGCCACATTTATTTAAAAAATATTAATGCAGTATTTTGCCAATTAACATTTGTTTATGTATGGCCCAATAAATTGTTCTCATGGCATTCCAGAGTTTATTTGGGCCAAGAAAGCTCCTACTCTGAAGTAGGAGTTAAAGGGAACTTTTTAAAAAATGAGCGAAAAGGAAATAGAAAGTGTCAAAAACACCAAAATAAAAAAAGGCTTTAAATAGTGAAAAGGACTGCCAAAAGTTCTCCTGTGATCTGAAACCACATAAAATAAAATTTGACAGGAAAGCTCATATTGCTATAAGTTAATTTAATGTGTTCTTTGGATGGAGGAATTGGTTCTTTTTGAAGGAAACAAAATATATTTCATTGAAATTTCTGTTCCATCAAATGCAAGACTGGATTTTAAATTTGTGTTATACAAATCCACTTTCAGTGTGCTTTTACCAATTCAAGTATTTCAGATCAGAATAACTGTTTTATAATTACTTGACAAAAATGAGACCAAAATATGTTTCTTTTATTAAAACAATAATGGGTATTTTGTATATATANATTTTGTCACACTTTTTTCAGCTTTACTCATATTCTCATATGGTTTCAAATGCTTGAAAACACAACTTTAACTAAACTGATTCACTTAACAAGTTAAGATACTGCAGAGAGAGTTTTGCATTAAAACTGTAGAAAGAAACTAATATCTGTGGCAACAGTGTTCACTAATGTATAATTTAGCAGTTTCATATTTGGGTTTTTCTATTTCATCTACCAGAATGACTTATTTAAAAGTTTTTTTATCGTTGTTTTTTTATTATTTGACTGTCAYTGGGTTTCCTATGAGAGCGTTTGTAAAGGTACAGGAAGCTGAAGCAGGAAACAACTGGGACTTTGCGCAGTAGCCTGCCACCAGCTTTGACGTTTGGATTATTTTTGTATCATTAGTTTAATCTCATTGCAAGTTTTGTTGAGGTTATGAGAATTGATTTGTGGTATTTGTTTTCTTCTCTTTCATCCACCAGAACAAAGGAAAAAAAAACTTTTTACATGCTTTTTTTTATTGCTGACTTTTTAACTTGAATGTTACAGGATTATTTTTAACGGTGCAATTGTCTGCTCAGTAGACTTTTGGGCACTCCCCGTGGCACTGCACCAGCAGTAAGAGCAAACCTGACACACACACACACATAAACACACCAACACGGGGGGTGGAGGTGTTCTTTTTCTGGAGAAGCAGGAGGGACCTGTGCTCAGAACAGAGAGTGTGGAAATGAAGCGTAGCGCTGCGATGAGACTCTGAGTAACTGAGCGGCGGGAGGATCAGGGCAGAGCGGGAAGAGAAACAGCAGTTTGTTCTGTTCAGCTCAGAACAGAACAGAGGCAAACTTTCTTTGAATTCCCCGTCGTGACTTTACAGCTGGTGGATTCAAAAACYATTGTGTCACAGATCTGGGTCAGTGGTTTATTCAGTGTCTAGAGAGAAACAGAAAGACCTTTGACCTCAATATATATGTTTTTTTATTTTATTTTCCTTCTTGAATCACCAGTACCCTTTCCCCTGTTTGTTCTCTCACCACTAGTATCAGCTGTCTTCTCGACTTTGGCCTTCTCCTGTCTTGCTCCCACTCATGCCCTTTTGTTTTTATCTAACTGGATCCTAGCAGCTTTGTGATTAATGACTGGACTGAACAAGTTGTTTCACATTCTTTTTACAGTACATCTGAATGTACAGACCTGATGGTTGAGTGATGGACCAGTTCAGGTTGCTCACACACGTTACAATCTGTCTYAGTACTAAGTTCTCAATGAAAACTCAACCAATTTAGACAAGTAACAGATGCGTCGTGGAAATGAGCAACACCACACCTGAAAGAATTGGGTTTTTTATTGTATAGTGTTTTACTGTACACATATATTTGTATTAGTAGTGTAATAAAAAATATATCTGCACTAGCTCAATATATAGCATCAATTTCCAATAATATCATTGGATCAGTCTCACCAATACCAGCCTAATAATTCATGCAAATACATCTAATGTGTTTGGTCAATCTAAAAAGGGTGTATTTCAAGTCACTACTAAATAAAAAATACAAGACATCCAAGTAATTTGTTTATTCATTTTAAACCCATAACTATACTGATGTTGCTTTCTGATTTACAGTATAGCTGAGCTAATACAACAGAAAAAACAAAAAGAGGACGCAATCATACAAAAATATGAGAAAATGTTGTTTTAAACAACAAAAATTAAGCAAAACAAGACAAATATTAAAAGCAATAAATGTTTAATTATCAAGAACTACTATAAAAATTAAAACTTGCATTAAATTTCCACTATGAACATGTCGACATGAAAACGTAACGTCTACAAACTGAGTGATTGACCAAACGTGCTGCTGCACTTATGAATTACCCAAGTGGAAGAAAAAGTACCGTTTGTATTTTGTGTATAATATGAGAAATTGGGTGGGGGGGTGTCTAGTAGTAGTAGTGGTATACACACAGGAGTAAATTTTGACTGACTTTATTAAATGTACAATCACAATAAGTTTCAACATTTGCTCGTATAAATGAAATAGCCCCCTCCCTACTGTTGTAAGTCACGCGTAGTGAAGCAAGTAAACACTAGCTGTTTACTCACCAAAGTCACAGGAGAAAAAAAGAAGTTTTATTTTTCTTGTGGCGKTGTACAAAAGACTTGAACTTTAGTTGCTTGTTTTGATAAATCCATCTTAATAATTAACCAACTAGCTTCTGCTCTGGTCTGGGAGCAAACTGTTTATTCAGCGACACACGGAACAGGAAACTTCTGCTGCTCGTCCTCAGCAGCAAAACATGTCCACACAACTGTATGCCTAAATGTTTCACCACCAGAGGGCGCACCACAGAGGCTGAAAAATCCTGAAGTTTGTCTGAAACGAGTAGTGGCTTCATACATGATGATTTGATTTTTAAAAGCTTTTTAAGCTTAAAAACTGATGATCATATTATACTCAAGATCGTATTGTACATGAATAAATACAGTAGTTCCTACCAACCAAGATCGCAATTGTTTAGTTATTTTCCACTTCATAATAATGATATAATTACTTGACATAAGTAAGTTTTCATATCAGTTGTATTGATATGTCAGGATCACTAAATTGCATCAAACAGTTGTGGTCCACATGTTAGAGTCCAGAATCAGATGAATAACATGTTAGACACATTCATGTGCAGGAAGTCTCACATGATCTCACATTAGATTTTAGCAAAGTGCCACAAGAGRAAAGGATAAGAAGATAATATCTAAAGCACCCTACTCCAAAACAAAGCAAGGGAAATTAAACAAATTCAGAAATGGATTATGTTCATAGAGTCATTTTTTGTGCACTTTGAATTTCTCTGTCATCCAAGCAGGCCCATGCCTTAAAGTGCAACGGTCTCGCATAATAATGATCTTAACAGTGACTTTTAACACTTCAGGTAAGGAAAACACAAACAATAGTTAAAACACATACAGCAGGTACAAATCCAAGACTCTAGTTAAACAAACACAGGTATTTATTAAAATATGGCAATAGATAAAACAGGCAATAGTTAAGAAACATGATGAACATTTAAAAGGCTCAATACCTATTTTTCAGAATTCAGCAAAAAGTTCTAAAAGAAACGAGGCCTGGCAGTTTCAGATAAGTCTTTTCCCTAATTCACTTCTGACATGAGGAACTGATAGGACAGCGTTGTTTGAGCGTAAAGCATAGTGGGTGTTTGTTCTTTGTAAGTGCACAAAAATGAAACTCAGTAGGGCCTTGTAGATTAGACTCATCTAGATTATATACTCTTACGCTGAAAGAAATGTATAGCGCAGTTCACAGTGAAGAGTGAGGTGGTTATACCCAGTGACAAACCTCAGGACACTGTAGTACGCAGTATTTTACTACCAACACCGTGTTTTTCTTTGTGGAAAGGGAATTGAGGGGATTTCTCAGGTACCTTTATGTTTATTAGAAAAGCCACAAGCTTTATCTATTATTATTGAGCTTTAACTTTTTTTACATTATATTGCATTGTATCAAATGTTGGCAAATTTATTTTTGATTGTTGACAATCAAGTAATTCAATATAAATTTCAAACCCTTTAGGCATGCATTTTTACACAAATTATTTTACAAACAAATCTAAATAAATGAATACATTTGTACTTAGAAAAGATTAATCTGGGTCTGATGATTCTGTGCAAATGAAACACTTTTCATATTTACCTCATGTTTTATTTTCACTTTATGTGCTGTAAATTACAGACAGTCAAGGGACGAAGAAATTTTCATTAAAAATGAACATTTCAGCTGAGGAAGAGCTCACATTTAAAATGAATGTCTATCACAGCTCAGTTGGTGTGAAGTATTAAATTTTCATCAAGGAGAATTGTTTTGTGGATTTCATTTTTTATACATCATAATTAACTCTGATAAACCTTTCAGTAGCACTGCCAGTTTTAGCTAATTGGGACATTTTTACACTTTATTCCCTGGGCATGGTTGATAACTGCCGTTATGAGAAACAAATAAAATGTTTGCATAAAATAGAACACACTCCATGAGCACACTTGAAACACTTTCAAACAAATCTGAATGCCTTCTGGGGATTCACTTTTTTTTTGTTTGTTTTCAGTGCGTGCCACAGTCGAAGATACATTTTTGACAGATTGTTTCATGTCTGAGCAGATACGCCTGGAGAAGCTGATCGTCCTCGTCAAACCGTACTCTTTTTTAAAACGTTTTGTGCCTGTTATTGGTCACTTTCTGTTTAATCACACAAATAATGTGAATATTAAATCATAAATTTAACTGATTAACCTTATACTGTACATCCAATTGGATTATATAACTGCCAAAGTCAAAGGAGTAATATTGTTTCTGCTTGTGTCAGTCAGCAAAGTGTCATAAAAAAAGAAAACATTAAACATGGTGAGGTAGTAGGTGAGACTAATCTCCAACACATGTTCCGAGAGCTAATGGGCTGTGCATGGTTATTATTTTTTTAATTTTATCATTATCTCGTTGTTTGTCTGTTAGCAAAATATCTCATAAGGGCTTCATATAATTAGGCCAAATTCTGGCCCAATTTTGCCCTTTTGACAATCTTAAGGTCATCTAGATTATCTGATGGGTATAACGACAATCTGAGCAGATATTCCTGCCGTGGGTGGGGAGTTAAGAGTGACCTAGTCCAGTGGTTCCCAAACTTTTTATCTTCTGACCCACAAAATATCCATGGCAAAAACTTGTGACCCCAAATAAATTGGTCTGAGTACACGAACTTCATTAATAACCATGAAAAACACAGGCTTTTTGACAATCTAAACAGCTTGTACACAAATATAAACACTTATTTATACTTGTTTTGTGTTTTTGTATA
>NW_013952635.1:746533-752199 GCF_001266775.1 Austrofundulus limnaeus
TTAAATATCTGTCCGTGAGTGGTGTGCTGTCTCTTGCTGTGTGGCTGTACACCACACACTGTAGGACCAAACCTGGTAAATTCATGATTTTTTTCTCCACACGTGTGGTGTCTCTCAGTCTTTCAAAATTGTCTGACAATTTTAAAATCTTTCCGTGTGACGCAGGTTTAAAATCAGGAGGGGTTTTAAGGCCCTGTCACACTATAACATTTACTTATGCCAACTTGTGAACATTTTAAAAACATCTGCGTTGAAGATGAAACTTAAAAAAATGTACTGGAAGCCCCTTTCAGACATGTGCGTACTATAATGCTAACAAATTGATCAAATATATAACTTCTTTTAGTAAGTTGATTAAAGCATTATGGTGTGAAAGAGCCTTTCGTCAGACTTTAGGAAACAAATAATTTAATATACATCTACAACTGATTGTTTTGAAGCCAACCTAATTCAAGATGGCTGACATACCCAACTGATTTTAGAAAAACATGCATGTCAGATTGTTACAATTTTCCATAATTTACATGGATTTTGGCCCATTTTGCAGGGATACTGACCTACAGAGAAATCTCACAGAATTTTTCAAATCTCAAAGTTGTTTTTTTTTTCAAAAACTCATCTTAAAATTTATTTCATGTCTCACAGCTTGTAGGATTTAAAAAAAAATCACATGATATAATCATTGCCCAATCCTGTAATTTGCACATTGTGTCTCATGTGAGTAATACAGAACATTTTTTTTAAAAATGATGGATTTTTGCGGGTCAAGATGTTCAAAGGAGTTGACATGTATGAGAGACACAAAAAAATGGCTACAATTCAGTTAATTTTTCAGATATTGTGCTAAAGTTGGGTATGATTTTTTGGCTGAGCATCACACACAACACACTTTCATGTGCTAATCATTGTGGAAGCTTTTCACTTATAAGTTTAGACTTGATTCTTTAGCCTTTGCCCCAGCTAATCAACCATAGCCAACACAGAATTGACCATTATTCAATCAATTTTAGAATTTTCAGCTAAAATTTCAYGTAGTAGCTGAGAGTCATTCACAACATTATACAATTACAGAAGACTGGGTTTAGCATTATTTTCTGTAATTTTGGAAGATAAGATGATTTTAGTTTAAATGTTTCCTATAAAATGTAGCTAACAATATACATTTACTTTAGAAATAATAAATCTTTGCTTTTTCTTTTGTAAGAAAATAAGCAATTTCMAGACTTGTTCCTGTATTTTACACTCGTTGGTCACCAGAACGTTTGAACTTCTGCGTCTGATCAAGTAGGGGATGTGATCACTTTAGCCACCTGTTTTGTGCATGGGACAGAAAAAAAGAATTTCCTCCCTCCCACCTCAATCAGTGCTCTCTGCCGGGACACGCCCCTCGCCTTCCTCGCTCYTTCTCTATTCATCTCTGGCTCGTTCAGAGTGTTTTTCAGCCATTTCTGTGAGGCATGATCAGCTGCAATTATCCTCCTTTTCGGTCCCCACCCCTCACCCCGCTCCGTCTGTCCACCCATTCCTTGCCCCCCACTCGCCCAGCCTTCCTCCGAGAGGCAGTCAGGATTCCTCGGAGAGAGGCAATCAATTCCTCGTCCGCGCATCTTCCCCTCCCTCTCCCTCTCATTTTCACTTTATCTCTCGCTTCCATTCTCGCTAGCAATTTGTCACTTAGCAACGGAGTCTGCTGTGCCGTTGGGCAGTGAATCATGCCTAGCTGTGCGCCTGCATTAACCCGTTCCTCTCAAATAAACGCTCCATAAACACTCTGACATCATTGAAGTCTTGATTAGATGGGGAAATGTTTTGAAGGTTTCACACGTTGATCTCTGGAAGTGCAACACAAAGTAGTAAATTAACCTAATGAATGCATGTTGGGTACTAAGACAATTTTAWTTTCAAAGCAGGACTCGTGGACTGCCAACAAAAAGATCTTTGGGTCAGTTTCTATAAACGTTTTAAAAAGCTTATCAGCATGTGCTATAGAACTGAAACAAATTGAAATTCTTGTGGTTAAAAGAGAAAAAAAAGTGTTCTCCCTCCTCAGCACATACAGCACACTCTCCACTGATGTTATGGAATTGCTATTCAAGATGAGCGCGGGTTGTGGGATTTGTTTGATGAACATAATGGCGCACTAACACCTCTGTAATCCTTTCTCAATTTACTGCCAATGACATTTTAAGTATTCCTAATGTGCTCCAGCCACGCTGCGAGGAAGTGGGAGTGCAGTCATCAAATGTCTGAGGGAGGATGTGTGTTTAGGATTTCATTTGTCTCCCTGTGTCGTCTTTTTTTTCTTCCCCACCATTGATCATTGGCTGGCAGCTCAAACCCAAACTGCAAACACCTCATGGTAAGAACACCAGCCCAGCTGTTTGATTTAATGCTGATAGTTTTTTTGAATTTCAGTGGAGAAAAAAAGTTAATTTGCATCAAATTTTCAGTACATTAGCATACCTACCAGCACACAAACTCACTCAGCCTAATTTGCCACTACCTGCTTCAGCACTTTAATGTTTATTCATCCCTCTCCATCGCAAACCTATAATCAGATAACAAATTTATGTGCCATTAGCACATTCAAACTGGTGGAAACTGATGATAAAATTGTTGGAAAGACAGAAACAGGGAGGAGATAGAGATGGAGATTATGCAACAGCACAAAAAAGACCTCCATCACACTGGCTATACTCTCCACAACCTACACGGCCTGTTACATTGTAATACTTGGTAGTCAACAACAAATTTTCTTAATATTTTTTGTGTCCCCGAGATGCAGTTCCCAGACACGGACAACAATGACAAGACCATGAAATGTGTAGCACACTGGCACAATCTTTTTGGACCATGTCAGGTTAGGTTATTATTCCTACCCCAGGTTAACACAATGCTAAATGTATGAGAAATGTCACAATCTATGAGGTCCGCCTGGCCAATTCTGCCTCAAGTTMTCAACAACTAAACCACTTAGGGCTTTGATACTCAGTCATTACAATGATAAATCACCATAACCTTGCTACTGGGGTTGGGTACTGAAACTCGGTTCCAGTATGGCACCTGGGCAAAGATCAACGGTAGTACTCAAACCGAAACCCAACTCTAATTTCGGTGCTTTATTTCGGTGCCTCAAAGAAAGCTGTTAATTGCGCCCTCTGGTGTTCACTGTTAACAGTGACAGCCTCGGCACAATCTCCACAGAGTGCCAACAACAATARRGGTGAGTTATGAACTTTTAATGTGTTTTAACTGTCTAATTTAGCTGTTTCTGCCCTCTGTGTCGGACTATGAGTTAAGTTTCACTTCGAACGGGGGCGCAGCGAGTGCCATGTTTTTACTTTCGGTTTGAAACCGCACTGTAATTAGGATGTCCACGTTGTTTTTCTTTTTAAAAATGCTGGAACTGCTCACAGGAGGCATAGAAGAACACCTGCATTTTTCTCCCTGCTGGATTAAAATAAAAAGCTCTCGGTCCTTTCTCGCTGTTACGTTAGAGCTGCCGCCGTGCAGCAGACAGACGCACAGATCACATTTATTCTGACTGCATTATAAAAGTTGTGATGCAGGTTTCCTTCAGTGTACATTTCAAACTGTGATCTAAACTTAACTTCAGCTGGTTTAAATGCATTTTTTGCCCGGTGTAAAAAAAACGGGTGCAGACTGCAGCAGACTATGAGTGCTGCATGCGCTGATTAAAATACGAATAAAAACTGAATATTTAGCACTAGAAAAAATAAAACATGATTTTTTTTAATGTTTTCTAGTTTTAAGTTGATATGTTGGTCAATTTCAAGTTTGACTTTGCCTCAGAAATAATCATTGCTTCATGAACCTCTGTGTGAGTGTGTGTGTTTTACCTATTTATTTTTAAAGTACCCATTTAAATACCGTTTAGGAACCGGTACTGTTTTGAAAGTATCGATTTAGCACCAGTATCGAAATAAACCCTTTCAATGCCCAACCCTACTTGCTACAGAAGTTTTGTGATTGATCAAAACGATTGTGAACCTAAGTGTTCAAATACATGCCTGAAAAATTGTCCAAAACCATGCAAAAACGATCAAAGCTCTAGAACCACGAAGAGTGAGGAAGTGGGGATTAGCAGATGTTAAAGTTTCAGCTAAGTTCACCAGTTCACTAGGCTGTAGCTGCTGACAACAAATCACGTATTGCTTGCTAGAAAGTTTTCAAAATGTTTTGAAATATTTGCAAGGGTTCCAAGTTTCTTCACGGCTCCAGWGTCTCACAAACTTTGGAAGAGTTCAAAATTGATGCACATTTTTCTTTCTATCCAAACAGCAACAGGCAACTGGAACCCATCTCTAACACTTTAGTATAGTTTCCATGAGTTAGAAAGCAAGGGATGTATGAGAAATATTTGGGAGGAATTAGTGATGTATGAAACTGTATTGTGACTGATTATGGCCATCTGTTAAAACCAGACATGACAGGTGCCATGTGATAGTCTGAACAGCAATGAGATCAGAAGGAGCTTTCACCATGTCTACTTGGGCTTCATCCAGGTTGTGATTCTCATTCAGCAGCTTCTGGATTTTTTTTCTGAGTTTTATGTCCCCTGATATCTAAGGGCAAAATAATCGCCCAATTGAGGAGATGCCACGTATTTATGTGTGACAGGTTTTCACCCAGTGTATTGCAGCTCACCAGGCCTTACTCTACCTCCCAGTCYCACCAGAATAAGCATTGCTTTTGAAATTAGAGCCAGCTACTGCCAACCTTAGCAAAATTTCTGGGGGAAATCCTGTAGGCTCCATGTTTCTGAGTTTTTACTTGTAAGTACTTTATGACTATTGCACAGCATAGCGCTTCAGTCACAAGTGTCAAAAATGTGCAATTCTGTCATGCAAATGTTGCTTGAATACGCTAATTTTGGGACAATATTGTGCACTTCTGGTCCAAATTTATAAATCTTGGATTTTTTGTATATAACCTAGTAAAAACATAGAAAGAACGAGATTCAGAATGCAAGTGGTTGAAAGGAGTTTTTTTTTTTTCTGCAGCGTATCTGGATTCTCCATTAGACATAATTTAGTTATCTGGGAGAGATTGGAGCTGTTTCATCTCCACATCCAGAGGAGCCAGTATGAGGTGGTTTGGGCATCTGGTAAGGATACCACTCGCTAGTGAGGTGTTCCGGGCATGTCAGAGTGGG
This sequence comes from Austrofundulus limnaeus, assembly GCF_001266775.1. Taxonomy (NCBI): domain Eukaryota; kingdom Metazoa; phylum Chordata; class Actinopteri; order Cyprinodontiformes; family Rivulidae; genus Austrofundulus; species Austrofundulus limnaeus. Next base: position 751,710 of record NW_013952635.1, read on the forward strand.
AGGAGACTTGGGAGGACCCGGGAAACATTAGACTATGACTACGTTCACACTGCAGGTCTTAATGCTCAATTCCGATTTTTTTGAAAAAAATCTGATCTTTTGGTGTGAACGTTCACATTACATTTTAAATGCGACCTGCACCAGACTCCAGTGTGAATCCTACACAGCATTGATAATGCCATGCATGCGCAGTAAAAGAAGTGACTTCTCATTCAGCCGGCTTGTTTGTTTACAGAGTTAGCATGGATGCTACTTTTTGCACGTCAAATCTAAAGTTGTTGTTTAATCAGAGCCGATTAAATGATTATCTGACATGCTTGTTTAGTTCAGTGTTTACATCTGAACCTGCCTCTGACCGGATGCTCCGGTGAAGCCTTTTTTTTATTTTTGAAGAAAGCAACGAGCTGGAAATAAAGTATCGACCGAGTAACTTTAGGTTTGATATGCTCCGCGACCCAGGCTGGACATCGTTATTATCATACTATCTACA
>NW_013952635.1:752593-761151 GCF_001266775.1 Austrofundulus limnaeus
GCCATAGGACGCTTGTGTGCTGTTGTTTTTCGAAAATGATATCCGTCATTTGCGTCTTTGATCTTCCGTTTATGTAGCATACAGAGTAACAGCAACACTAAAGCTGAGGTAAATTAGGTCAAAAACAGACCTGCAGATGACTGTAAAGCCAAATGGGATGTATTTTCCTGCAGTGATACCGCATAGCTACATACATCTGCTGCCACCGCCGCCATCTTATCCTTGATGTCCTTGAGCAAGACACCCAACCCCCAACTTCTCCCCGGGCGTTTCACATAGCTGCCCGCTGCTCCACTTGGGTGTTTCTCATGTGTGATGGGTCAAATGCAGAGCACWAATTTCATCATTGCTTGGGAACATGCATTGATGACAAATAAAGTACCTTTACCTTAAAACAACAAATTTTTCTCATATTGCTTCCTTTGGATTTCTGTTTCCCCYTCAGTTTTGGACCTGTATCTTTTCCTCACAATTTGTTTTCACTGGATCCAAAGTCTGAACAAGAACCAACAGCTGCAGCCACTCACTCTCAAACATGCATATTCATGCTCAGCTGCTGTGAGCTCACAAGCTGGACTAAATATTCTTTTAGAGTTAAGAGTCAGAAATAAATATTGCTTTTAAAAGTAATCTTTATTTTTTTTCCTGTTCAAAATTTCTGAAATAGCATTGGTTGCTTTGGTTAGATGGGCCATCTGTGCAGGAAAAAAATAATATAGTACTCCTTGTTTTACAAGGAAGACAGACTGTTCAGTAGTGAGCTGAAGAGACCAGTAAAAAAACTGAAAACAATGACAACATACCCTCAAATTGAGCTTTGGGWTTTTACTATCTGCAGTTGCAATTATGAGATGACATTAAGTTGTGCCTGGTTTTGCCCTTTTAGATGCAAATAAAGTGTAAAGGACAGAAAAAAGGTCAAATAAAGGATGAAAATAGAGAAAACAGAGTAGTAAGATGGATGACAGAAAACGCCACTACTGCAGCCATTATGTTCTGCTGCAAAATTTATGCACACACTACAGTTGTACAGACATACCAAAGCGAACACCCTTATGCTGTTTGTTTGCTGACTTCTTTCCAGCGTAATTGCAGTGACATTTATATTTGCACCTGCAGCCTGGCTGCCTTTTTCCATTAGAACCAGATACTGTCTATATAGAGGCAGACTAGATTGAATGCTGGGTGATTGGAATGAGGCAAATGTACCTAAAAGTGTCTTTCCGATTCAAAGCACAACTTTGCATTGTTGAACAGGGTCACTCACAGATGTGTTACTAAAAACAGACCGCTTCTCTACAAAAGCATAAATACAGCTATTGGAATCCCAGTAATCGCACACTCAGGTTTTCATCTGCTGACAAATAGTGTTTCTCTCCCTCCCATTCAATAAAAATACGACAATATCGCAATCATTCCTTCTTTTTTTAAAAACTCAAATTGGAGATTTGCAAGAGAGTGGTCATCGGTCTTGAAACATTCTCTGCTACCGTGATAAATCTATCCAGCCTGGGAACCCTGGCTCCACTGCACTATCCATTGATCACTCTCACAGCTCCGCCATTAAATATTTATTCAGCTTATTCACTGGTGGCCACAGTTCAGCAAAGGCCACAGAGATGAGTGCAGGACAGATCAGCAACTCAACAAGACATCACTTTACATCTTATCTAACGCATGCTGGCATCCTGCAGGCCTTTCGGTGCATGTTGACAGAGACAGGGCGACGGTTTGCACACCTACAGAGCGAGCAGCGGTGCACGTGGCGTTATAATTAGCTCCTTTCCTCGCTTCTTTCTGAAGCGTCTTCCACTGCTTCGCGTATGAAGATTCCTCATCCCAGGGGGTCATTTGAGACAGATGCAACACAAAGTTGTTTTTCTGGGGGCCTGTGGTTGTTTACAAGACGAGGAGCTTTATCCTCCATCAGGAGCATCAGCATAGCCAGCTTTTATTTTCCCACATGGGTCAATTAGAGAAAGGGTCACAGCAGGGGCTCCAAGCATGTAGGTTTTAAGGGGAACATGAACAAGGTGGATAGTACAGAGGATTTAAACATAGCAGAGTTTTCACTTTGCTGAAGGGGACGATGGGTTTGCTCGATACTGCTGCTATTTATTCTCACTGTTCTCTGAATGCTTTGCCAGAATTAAATGCTCTGTTCATATTTTTTTTATTCCAGCATACTTTTTCAAGACTTTCAAAACTCTCTCTGCAAAGGTTCTGACTGTGGCTCCGTTCATCAGTCCGCACCTCCGGCCGCACCTCCATCTCAATCAGCTGTAGATCCATGTTCAAATATCGCCTCATTGTTTGGACACAAAGACACTTACGATTTAGATACATGAATTTAAGGCTCGTTAGGACTTTTTCAGGATGTGCCGACACCCTGYTGTAGATGTTTGGTGCTTGTCAAATGATTTCAGGTGTCAGTCAGAAAGGAAGTTGGAGATTTTATATTTGTTTAGCAGGGTGCGATTGAGACCAGAGAATGGATTAAGGCGAGGGGGTTCTTTTCATGAATCTAACCGGTCTTGTGCTGCCTCCCGCTGCAACTCGCTACACATGACGAACACAAAGAAACAAACCAAATAAAAGTGCTCTAAGTTATTTATCATAGCTCTGGGTTTACTTGGCCTATCAACAAAATTTCAAAACTAGTTAGGAGCTTGACGTCTGTACTTATGGCACAAAGTCCAACAGATTCTTAGAAAGAGGGTATTTTACCCACTAGAGTGATTTAAATCAGTTATGTGACTAGGGTGTGCCAGTGTCCAGGGACTCCAGATTATTTATCATAATAATTATTATTGGCTATATACCACAATAAATCTTGATTAACTTCTTACCCCCCCCCCCCCACACACACACACACACACCTACTATGTCTCTATATCCTTGAGGGGACTTTCCATTGACTTCCATTCATTTTTTTATTTCATATCCTAACCCTGACCATTTACCCTAAGGCTAACCTCACAGGTACCAACCTGACCCTAAAACTAACCTCACAGGTACCAACCTGACCCTAAAACTAACCTAAACTCAATTCACACCTTGGTTCTAAACCCAACCCCCACACCCAAAATCATCTTCTGAAGTTGTGGAGGCTGCATTTTCCTGAAAAATGGTCCCCACCAAGTAGCAAGAACGAGGCCACCGTTACAAGTGATGAAGCACAGTAGGGCTACAAAGACTTTGATAATACACTGAACTTGTGTTGCAAAGCTGTAGTGGTTTAAAACGATAGTGCYAGTGTATTGTAGTCCTTAATGTAGCAGTGAGATGGTAGAAAAGTGGTAGCATATCAATTGCACAGGGTCCACATCAATCAACAACCAGTAACTTGGTCATCAAGAATTTAAAGCAGGACACTATGTTGGCCTCATGCCATGGCTAATGGAATGAGGCCGACATGGCCCTAATGAAAGTTTCCAAAATTTCCACAATCCAACTACGTGCTTACAGGTTGTGGAGAGGGTAGCAGGATCAGCCAGTGTGAAGGGGACCTTAGCCAATCCTCACCTACTTCTAAACCCTAAAACCATAAAATTAGGTTCCAAAATTTTATTCATTTAGATATGTGGATGCTTTGATTTGGTCCTTATAAACTGTACCTGTCAGTTCTGTTACCACACACCAAGAACCCTTCCCTTTGACGAACTGGCACCACTGACAAACTTTTTTGATAAGTGTAAAATAAAATTTCTGCACGGTTTCCTCTTGTTGAAAATGTCCCTTTTACATATATCTAACCTGCTGCAGTTGTTCACTCAAGTCTTCCTTCACTATAAACAGAAATCATGACAGAAACTCTTTAAAGCCAACTAGTTTCAAAACCATCCTCTCTGCCGTTTGGGATAAAAAAGTAAAACAAACGTTTAATTTTCTGTCCGATTGGGCCTGACACTACAGCACTTTTCATCAGTACTTATAGTTCTCAAGCCTGCAGTAAAAAAATATTTTGTACAATAGCCCCACGTCTTGATCTTTCACAAATCTATTATCATACATCACTTTTATCCCAGCAGTGTACTTGTTTTGCTTTTCCTTTTTCTTCCTACACTAAGGCTGTAGTTGAAATCTCTGGCTAGATTTACTTTAATGTCTGGGTAATACTTCTGAAATACATTCAAAAAGTAATTTAGATTATTGTGGTTGTATTCAAACCCAAAACAATGCAATATAGAGATAGGAAAAATAGCATATACAGTATATATATTAGGGTTGTGTGTATTAGCAGGAATTTGGTAATACGATGCATATCATGACACAGAGCCCAGAGGTCCTGATACAATATTGTGATACTGTAAGTAAGGTGATATATTGTGATATATTGCCACTTTTTCTCCAAAAAATAAAAAAAATAAACAGGATGATTTATGTTTTTTTATAAGTTTCATTTTTCTTATTTCATCCATGTTTACAATGGTTATGCCAAATGTGCCATTGGTTTGATAATATAATTGGGGCAGCTTTTAGACTTGATATAGTAATTTATTCTAAAAGTATGGTCACCCACCACAATAGCAGTAGCCTATATGTTGTGCTAAAGTTCAGTAAACAGATGAAATGTGGCTACAGTTTGTGTTTCTGTCATGGGGCACCATAAGGGGGGAGCGTGAATTTGCCAGTCATTTTAATGCACCCTGTGTTTTATATGGTCATGTGTTTGTTCACTTCATTACCGTTTCTTGGGGACCCCCTTAAGCTTGGAATGCTTGACAAACTCCTACTCACCTTACATATTGTGATGGCTGATTGCAGACTGCAAAAGTGTCTCGTACAAGACTCTTCAATTTGGCTTTAAACACGGACACTCCTGGCTAATACGGGATAGTTGGAAACCCTACATCAACTTTGAAGGCAGCGGGTGTCAGTCTAATCCACTCAGATTCAGCCTTTTACTCACTCTGTAAGGTTTGTACTAACATTATACTCTCAGGATCCTCAGGAGTGGAGGAGCCAACTAGCTGGCTGACTGCTGGCAACTAGCAGCCAAAGGCTAAATTACAACCCAAAATGAACTGCTGGCATGAAAGGTTACATTTTAAACCTTAATTAAAAATTGATACAGTGATATAGACTAGATAGAAAACAAAATATCACAATATTTCAGTATATAAATCTTTGTTAAACTTTAGAAATCTTCAGCAGTTTAAAAAGCTTGTTTCATGAGCAATTTTTTTTTTTTTTTTTTAGAGAATAAGAAATTCATAGGAGTTCAGAATCTGCACAGCTACTGTATATCCTGGGATATTGAAACTAAGAATTCAAAATGTTAATTGTAATATTGTCTATTTTTTTATTCTTGTGCTATCACAGACTATCTGCAATAATAATATTGTCACCTTTCATATGGATACATTTGTTAGGGGTAATAAATCTTTAGACCTTCAATTCTTCGGATATTCACTCTTCAGTGTAAAAACTGGTATCTCAGTTTTAAGCCTGCAACACAACGCAGTGTTCGTATGCAAATTAACACCCACCACTGAATCCTTTTCTATTAATTACTGGATTAAGAGGCATCGTTAGACACAGTGGGTGACCGATGACAGCACTTTACTGTGACCTGTGTTCAAAGAGTGGGCGTGCGTGAAGTTAAACGTTGGTCATTTAGTCTTTTGGGAAGACTTTGTTTATGGTCACCACTTAGATCTATCTCCCACACAGATGGCAGGAACATGTTCATCCCACACATTTATGCATACAGTAATGCACCTGGGTTTCATAAATAGGGTCAGACCCTCAGAGTAGCTCTTTCTAAAAAGCCATAACATTTGTTTTGTGTGTGTGGCTGGATTTGAGTTTGTTCTAATTGATTTTTATATCTGAAATGCCCAACTTTACAAACTGGTACAAAAAAAAAACATTTTTGGTCTCATTGCATACACAATCTTATACTGTAGAAATGTTTAAGCATATGCACCAAACTACTTGAACATCTTAAAAGTAGAATCTCATTGAGCTGTGCCTGTTGGGGACTACTTGGTTACCAGCATTTATAATGAATGAAACTTTATTGATCCCATCAAGGAAAATTACAGTTGGGAACATAAGGATATAAGGAAGTCTCCAAAAGATTTTGAAACACTTGTGGATGTTCTCAATTCCTTTCATCAAAGGCTCAAAGACTCTGGACTTGAACATGCTAAAATAATTTGTGGGATATTGCCAATCAAAAAACTGTAAGAATATTTTGTGTTCGTTAACSGGAATCGTGCCAAAACCACATGAATGTTGAACAGATTAAAATGTTAAGAGAAAGACCATACAAGCCCYGTACTGGATCTGAGCGAAGCTTTATTGCTCATGGCTGAAGCAAGCAAAGCAGCGCTGTAGGAAACCGGAAGTCTCWGTCTATTTATAACAYGGTTCTTCAGTGCCTGGTACGCCCCCTACAGGCCTACGGCTGAATCGCAGACACACTGAACAACAAAGCTTTCCCGATGTTTTAATTAACGGTTTTATTATGTGTTGTCAAGGTGTTTTTGGGCATGTAACTAAACTATTTTAATCAAGACATTACAATAGTTATGCAATAGTTTATAAGACTCAATACTTAATAAGGAAAACTAAGTAAATGGTGTGATGCTTTTAAAATCAGTCTCTAACCTGACTAATAAATACTTCAATACTTTAAACAACATCAAACTAGAAATTTCAGTGATTGTATGAAAACAAATGTTTTAATAGAGATAATAAGAAATGTTTTTTTTTTCCAAGCATGGCTTATACTCTTTTGTCTTAAGCGTTGCCCTGGACATTTTTAGTTAGGTAGCAGTAGTCCCGCTTTTTTTCTCTACAAACACCTTTCGCTCCCAGTATTAATCATTTCACAATTTTTTTAAGCTGGGTCTGAGATGCCTTTTTCTATTCCTGTGTGATTTATGAAAAGACCCAGACAGAATAGAATGGGGGTTGAAGTCAACCCACTTTTGTTAAGCCTCTGAGGAAGTAGCCATAGAGGTTGTCACAAAAATGTGTTGGTCAATATTTGTAAGGGTAAGCCTACACTGTGTCTCAATGGTGTGATGTAGTAGTGACTGTGCAATCAGACAGTTGTGTAGTTCAGAGATGAAAGATGTTCAACATACATTTTATGTATTGTATTATAATCTACATCAACTCCACATACATGGAGTCTAACATGGGTTTAGACTAATGTCTACTATGGTTCTGTATGATCAGCTGCATTTGGAAAAGTTCACATCATCACAGGGCATGGCCAGCTTGACTTGTGATTTATGAATGACCAGATGGTTAGAAGACAAGAAGACCAATGACAGCTTAAAACCTGTTTTTGGAACCGTATAACAAAACTGTTTTGTGAAACTGTTCTGTTAAAAGGTGAATCTCCATTCCAGTCCTATTCGGAAGGCTGATTATCTTTTTCTGAGGTTTAGCCTGTTTTGATAATGATTTTTTTTGCTTCTTTAATTCTTTTTCCAGGTCTTGTTGAGGACAATCACCAAAGCAGGATGTTTCTACCACCAAATTCCAGACTAGTCCTGGAATACCTTTGGACCAGTCTTGTGCATTGTGAACAGCAACAACAACAACAAAAAAATAACTACTTCATTTTCAGTTAACCTTTGTGGATTTTTATTCTATTTTATTTATTTTTAATTAACTCTGTTCACATTTAAGCAGGCAACATGTGTAAATAATATTTGAGAATGCTTTTGTTTTTCAAAGAGAAAAAGTCAGTCAAGTGATATTCATACACCCAGTGTGTTTTTAATTGGTTTCTTCACTGGAGGCAAAAACGTTTTTTTTATGAGCATATTCACAAATGTGATCTAATGAACACTATTCTGACTTTCAGGATGCTGCAGTTATCACAACTGACACTCATTTATTTCTGCTTTTTGCTGCCATGTATGTTTCCCCCTTTTTTTCAGGGAAAAAAAACACTTTGTGACATCACTACTTTGACCCTGCAAATGGATTTTTTTTACTAGAATTGGTTATTTTTACAGTGTAGTATTATAGTTTCACTTTAATGAATTGTACCATTCACTGGTTGTAATGATTGGCCCTATTTAATCATCCAAAACAACTGGCAAAGCCCCAGAATGAACTGATCTCTTTGGCCAGATGAGTCACAACAGATCTTAATACAGATGTACATTTATCTGAGTCCTTCCCCCACATAAAAAGAAGTCCCTAATAAAAGTACCCAAAGCCCCACCTTCCCCCGTGGAAGTTGATTTGCTAACTCTTGTCTCTTTTACTAACAAGCTTCTAAAACTTTCCAGTTTGATTCTTTTCATCAGTGAATTTTATTTTCCCCTTACCTTTTATGATTTCAACAACTAACACTGTGTCATTCACGGAATGTGTACCATCTGTTGTTTTCTCTACTTAACTTGCAACTTACATACTAACAAATGTACTGTATCCTATTCCTTTTTGTTGCTTTACTTTRAGGACCCTTTAAACAATTGCTTTCTTTATTTCTTTATTTGGATGTTTTATAACAAAAAATAGGGGGAAAAGTCTTCAGATCATATTTTTCTACTATTATTTTTTTTCAATTATTTTTATTTTTT
>NW_013952635.1:761324-762964 GCF_001266775.1 Austrofundulus limnaeus
TTTTGTTTTTTTGTTGTTTTTTTTACTTTTGACGCTATCCGTATGAAGAAATAAAGAACTATAATGCAAAAATATATCAGTTTAGTACTAGGGTAGTTTTGTTACCTTAGTTTTTTGTTAATCCTTTTTTCCCTCCTGATTTGTTTGATTTTTTTAAGAACATTATTAAGTGAGCGTACACAGATGATTTTGGAAGCAGATTAATAATCTGCTATTMACATTCTAGTAAAAGAAAGATGAAAAAATACATTTGTGAAATAATCCCGCCGATATCTCAACAAGAAATGTGAACTGATGTCGAGGTGACATTCTTTTACTGCTGCCTCCCCGTCCAGCATTTTATGAAGAAACCTGTTATCGACGTCTGCTATATTAAGGTTTATAATGCCATGAAAAGTATTTACAGCACTTGATTTAGTGGACAAAGCTGTCACTGTAAAATTGGTACTACATGAGGGCTTGATCCCATTAGTGGTCTTGTGTTGAATCATAGACTGAATCTGAACATATTGCCACTTTTAATAAGATGGTAATACTCCTCTAACCTTGGAAACACAAAATCATCTTAGTGAAGATCAATTTTTATGTTGTAATTTTAGACATTCATACTTTTAAACTCTGTTTCACCTTAGTGACAAAAAGGAAGCACCCTGTTGGAATGGTAGATTTGATATGAAACTGGATCCGTTGAAATTCTGGAGGCTATACTGCACTGATTAATAAATAAAAACTGATCCAATAGATAAYAAAGTTGACAGAACTGCTGGTTCTATGCCAGTAAGATGAGGCATCATCTTGATTTTTGCTAAAAGCATAAATGCAGTGTAAAACAGAACCATTCAGATGTTGTATACTCTCCTGAGGCWAGTTGAGCATCAGCAGTCTTATCTGGCCCTGGAGAGCCAGCAGATCAGCACTGGTCCCCAACAAGATGCACACAGTCCATTGACTTGTGTTGTGTTTGAACAAAGGAAGGGCTGTACCAGGGTGTTGTCTCAGAGATTTGGACACAGGCTTCCACTGATGTAGTTTTATGGTTCCCAGAGTTCCATAAATCACTTTCAGAGRTGACCTGAAGTCATGACCCAGTCTGGCTTTCTACAACATTGATAAGATTGGTCGTAGTGATCAAGACCAAGAGTGTATCGAGACCAAGACAAGACCAACATTTTTGGGGGGGCTGGACCAAATTGAGACCAAGACCACAAAATAAATAAATAAATAAATAAATAAATAAATAAATAAATAAATAAACTTAGTGCCCCGAAACATCAAGTGTACTCTTCACAAGTAGTCAACTTGATATGCATTGCTAATATTGGCTTAATCTGTCTTTGTGTGGGAGCCAGTTAAATAATTTTGGTACAGAGGCAGATTGACAATGTTAGCTAGCTTTGCCAACATTTCTTAGACATAGCTTGCCTTTCTTTCAGCTTCCTATGTGAGAGTAAAAGTTTGGCAGAATCCCCACCGTCTAGCAAAGCTCTGCAGAATTCACAAATCACTGCAYGCTTTCTCCTGTATGTTGTTTTACAAATATTCTTTATGATTTATGTAACTGAACTGTAATAGGCCTACTCAAGATTTTCAAACATATCCTCCCGCTCCCATAAAAGAGGTTCGGGGGGGGGGGGGGGGGG
>NW_013952635.1:762974-764564 GCF_001266775.1 Austrofundulus limnaeus
GGGGGGGGGGGGGGGGGGGGGGTGACAGGGGTAACAACAATACAGCAATGAGTCATGCTTGGATTTGAATCTGTACGTTTTACATCCAATGAAAACAAGAATGTTAACAAATAAATTGGACAATATTCTGACAATTTAGTGATATTTTTACAGTTGTGGTCTTGACTGGTCTTGAAAACCACCCAAATTCTTAATGTCTGAGTCTGAGACCATCAAAAAGTGGTCTTGAGCCTGGTCTCAAGTACTACAACACTGAGTTGTAGAATGTACAACATGGCCAATGTGTCCATGAGCATTCATTGTGTTGAATGACCTTCACTTACTTTTCTGACTGACAGTCAGATGCTCAGGCAACTCCCTGATAACACTSTTGCTCCTCTTGTGATGCCACCATTTAAACCCTCGTGAGCCTGTTCTGGATGTTCCAGCTGTTTTTAAATCAAATCAACCCATTTAGAAAACCATCACCAATCTGCATATGGACCAAATAGATCCTGGCTTTATAGCTATGGTCAGTCTCACTTTCTTTTACTGGAAAACCAAATTTTAAACAAAACTGCCCGCCCATTGATGCAGATCATGAAGCAAATAAAATGTAATCTGTGTTCGTTCAACCCTTCACTAACACTAATACTAACTTATATTTTATTTTTCCCTCACCCCTTGCATGTAAAAGCCTAACTTTTTTACTGTTCTTGATTTATTTTGGTATTTATTTTTATATAGAGAGAGATAGCATTGAGAATATATGTTTATGTATATATCACGGCTAACATATATACATACATATATTAGTTGTCCTAATATGATCAATATGGCCATAAGACATGTTAGCCACACATCGTTGTTTTTTATTTATTTTGTAACTTTTTTTAATTTATTAAATATGTTTATTTTAAAATTAACCTACTGAAAGAATAATGACCTCATATTTTAATCCTACCAAGGTGAAAAATATGGGAAAAACTTAAGAGAGGAGACAAATTTTATTTTCTAGTGAATAGAGGATTGATACTAAAARGAACTGCCCAGTCCAATATAACACAAACTGAGGAGAAAAGTGATCTACCTGCGTATTTAATAACACCTCATCACTAATACTTTGCTCMGATTAGGTAAAAATTATGAAGCAATTAAGAAAATTTCCAAACTAGTCAGATGAAATTCTTGCAAAGGCATATTACTTGTAATCATGACTTAGAAAATGTTTGTCCGATACTTTAAAATACATGGGCAGTAAAACCAAACACTGAACAACTGGAATRAAAATGACTCTATTCACCAACACAAGATGGTCTTTTCTCCTCTCTACATTTTCCCTATTCTTTAAAAAAACTCTAATTTCTATTGATTTCATCTGTGGTTGTTTCCTGGTTCCATCTTGTCCCGCTCCCACCTTCATGTTGACACCATCCAGGAGTGGTGTTCCTGCTTTCTGCTTGCATGTATCTTTTGGCTAGAGCGTCCTTGTATCATCACCGCTGAAGGGTGTAAAAGCTGCTCTAGCTCAGCACGTGTCAGTCTGTTGTACACGTGTCTGGATATTTGTGTGTGTGTGTGTGTGTGTGTGTGTGTGTGTGTGTGTGTGTG
>NW_013952635.1:764575-770493 GCF_001266775.1 Austrofundulus limnaeus
GTGTGTGTGTGTGTGTGTGTGTGTGTGTGTGTGTGTGTGTGTGTGTGTGTGTGTGTTCTCGAACATAACTTACAACTTTAACAATAAAAGCTTTTTTTGTAATTTGTCTGTGTGTTGTGGTATCCTGAAATTACATTTACTTTGCCCTAAAACTTCATTTTGCTGCATCTTGCCCAAAATTTCATTTGTTTGTTCTCTTTAGTTTATTTGTGTTGTGTCTAATGGAATTCTTGCTACACCTCCACTCTTCCTGTCATCTTTTCATTCAACTGCATGGCTTGTGTGTCACCCTGTTAACTTCAACAGATTTTCTTTTCTTTTTCTTCTAAGCAAAACAAACCCCTTCCACGAATGAAATAACATGTTCAGTTCAAATCTGGATCTGGTTTGTGCAATCATATTGCAGAGGACTTTTAAAKAATCCTCACTTTCTCTAACCACATTGAAGAAATTTACCAAATCAGTGTTACTAATCAAATGTTTCAATTTAACCTTTGTTGTAACTGTACTAACAACCATTTTTGTGTCTGACTTCCCTTACTTACAAAAGTACTAACCAGTTTCGTTCACCCTCCAACCCTCTTAGTCMTTTCTATTGACTCAGAACAACCTAGACCCCCTTTTCTATCCCAATCCCCTAATACACAAAACAGACCAAATTTGCCTTAAATATTCACTAATCAAAAAATGTTGCATGTCATACAGTTTATGATATACACTTTATTGCCAAAAGTATTTGCTCACCTATACAAATGACTGTGCACCAGTGCACAAAGGTCCATCCATAAAGACGGATGTCAGAGTCTGGTGAGGATGAACTTGACTGACCTGCACAGAGTCCTGACCTCAACCTGATAGAACACTTTTGGGATGAATTAGAGCAGAGACTGAGAGCCAGGTCTTCTGTCCAACATCAGTATGTGACCTCACAAATGTGCTTCTGAAAGAATTGTCAAAAATCCCCAKAAACACTCCTAAACCTTGTGGACAGCCTTCGGAAGAGTTGAAGCTGTTTTAGCTGCAGAGGGTGGACCAACATCATATTGGACTAAATGGATTAGGAATGGGATGTACCTTAAGATCTAATGTGAGTCAAGGCAGGTGAGTGAATACTTTTGGCAATATAGTGTATTTTCARCATAATTTAGATCAAGCTAGGATACCTTGACAAGCTGCCAAACACCTATCAGTTTTAAACACCAGGTGGGACCTCATTCCTTCTGCTTCTGTTTAAAAAAAAGAACATCTTTTGTAATTTTGCCCTGYACTAATTATAGGGATGTATACAGTTCTTTAAATGTTTATCATGTGCTATTACTAAAGCATGTTTTATTTCTCCTCGCTAAAGCTCTTTGATAAAAAACAGATGTTGTGCCATGAGGGTAAGTGATACATTTTCTAAGTGGGTTGCTTTTCCTGCTTTAAGTATGGGGTTGAAATTATGAAGCTTAAGAATAAAAAAGTTTGAACATTTATTGTGACATTTAAACAAGACTTCTGTTAAAYTCAGGACTCAGTAAAAAGTTTTTATTTGTCTTGGTTACGTTGTAAAGGACAGAGAGACAATGGTGAGACGTACAATAGAAGTGATAGATGATTTAAGGGGGTAGGATTATATTGTGTTTCAGCTCTGAACCCCTTTTTGTTTGCRGTGCTGATGAACAGGTTGACTGATGAGGACAGGCAGGTGTCTTCTTAGACCAGGGGTCTGCAACCTTTACAATCAAAAAGCCATTTCTTCCCACTGGCTCGTTAAAAAAAATGAGTCCAGAGCCAAAATATGCTACAACTGTGATCATCAACTGGTGGCCTGGGAGACACTGTAACTTTGTTGAAGGGGTGGTGACCAGCCAGCAAAGGCAAGGGTGTAATTTTAGGTCTATCACAAACAGAGCCATAATGTGAAAAGAGCAGACTAAAATCCTGCATGTCATTTTTAGCAATTGTTCTTAAACATGTGTTTTAAACAACAATGTAAACTTTGAAATCAAGTCAAAGTGACCCAAAGACAACAAGAGAGTTGCARCTGTGTACTCAACCAATTTATTTCTATTGTGTATTATGTAATTTTATTAGGGGGGGGTTGACTGGATCAAATTATTGTGGGGGATTATAACCCCACTACCCCCACTCCCCCGCAAATTACGCCCATGAACTGGGTGATGCTACACAGCTAAAACTATTCAGTAAATTCTGAACATTTTGTCATTTTTACACTTCAGGGTGAAAAAGACTTTATGAATGTAAAACATAAACATAGTTTATAGCAAATTTAATAAAAACATTTTTGAATTTTCATTGTTATTTATTGAACTCCCCATATTTATTTTCAGCAACTTGTCTTACATGTATTCCAAAAATTCCTGATGGACTTGAGMAGATTAGATGAAATTGTAAGACTGGAAGTTGGATTATTGAACTGGTCAACAAATTACTAGCATGATCTAATCTATTGGTTTCACTCCTAGTATTAGTAGTTTCAAACACATTTGTGAACAAATGGAAAGAAAAACTACTAAAGCTAGCCTTATCTGTTGTGGGCATAAAAAAACAACAAAGAGAATCTTCATGTTAGTTTTGGTCAAAGCTTAAAAGAGCAAGCAGAAGGACAAAATGTGGCTCCCGAGTAGAAAGTGGCTGCCATAGACAATGAAGTTCACTGATGGCATTGTGATCGGTTGTGAGAGTAGGGAGCAGTTGGAAAAGAGCCTGGAGAGGGGAAGGTGGGCTCTGGAGACAAGGGGAATGAAAGGCCTTATACACGTGACAGAAAGCGTGTCAGGGAGAGTAAAACTGAAGCTTCAATGAGTAAATACATTGAAGGTGGATGAGTTTAAGCACCTAGAGTCGACTGTCCAAAGCAAGTGGCAGAACACAAGTGAGGTAAAGAAGAGAGTGCAGGCAGGGTGGAGTGGATGGAGACAAGTGCCATGGCTGATTTGTGACAGAAGAGCTGTGAGAGTAAAAGGGAGGGCTGTAAAACCTGTTTTTGTTTGGTTATAAGACACGTCCAAAAACAAAAAGACAGAAAAACAAGCTGGCAGAGATGAAGACGTTAAGATTTTCAATGGAGTTGATGAAAATGGACAGGACTATTGATGAATATATTAAAGCAACAACTCAGGATTTGTGATCTAGACCATATGCATAGGAGGTTTAATGGATAAATTAGACTAAGGGTGTGGAGTAAGGAGYTGTTAGTCATGAGGAAACGAGAGGGACCTTAGAGAGGCTTCATGGATGCAGTGAAGAAGGGTTTTGCAAGAGTGTTGGTGTGACAGAGGAGGATGTTTAGGGTAAGGTGGATGCAGGTGAGGCACTGGTGAACCCTAAAGGGAGCAGCCAAAATAACAAGTTATATTTGTGCTAAATAAACAGTTGTTTTAATAAAAAAAAACAGCAGTTTCCCTTACATGAAAATACAGTAATATGAGCACCCTGATGAGAGGGTGGCATGGAAAAAGAACAGTGAGGAATTATACTGTTGTTAAAATTGTTTTTTTATATATAGTTTGAGACATACTGAGGATAAAACTTCTTTTTTAAAGTAATAAAGAGAAGTGAATCAAAATACTCTAAAGAAACACAAAGAGAAGAAATTAATTTCCGCGAAATGTATATCTTTTCCCAGATGGGAACTTCAGATTAGGAACAAAAGTCTAATGGTAAAGGTACTTCTCTATGAAGAGTTCTTTATTTTATTTTCTATACAACAGATGATTTAGCTTCAAAATAAATTATTTGGTAATATTTAGACTAATTAGTTAATCGGTACTGTTTTGTTTCTCATTAAGTGGAATGCTGAAGCATCGGTGGTTTTCATGTAGAATGGCCAAGCAGTCTGGGAGGGAATCTTTTACCTCACAAGGAAAACAAAATAGACAATTGGTGCGCATGCGCCTTTTGTTTCCAGTCTATATCACAGCTTCCATACAGCAGTTGTATTGTAGAACATCTGATCCGATGTGATGCAAAACCATCGACTGTATCAAATTAAGAGTTTAAAAGTGTCAGTTTCTTCAGCATTATTGTGATCTGTGAAAATACCTGGTTTATTCCAATTCAATACTTGTGATGACTCAGGACACCCCATCTTCTAACCCTAATTTATACCACCTCAAATATGCAAGCTAACCTTTAAGTTTTAATTGTATTGGCGTTATCGCCCAAGTTGCTGCCAGATATTTGCAGTCTAAGAAAGTGGAGCACTTTGGGTGTCTTTGTACGTGAAAACAAATGAGCATGCTAAAATAGCACTACTCATGGATGTTACAAAATTGGGCAGTTTTTTTTCTGCGATGACAGGACTAATCAAGGTTTATGAACAAGAAGTGTTATCGCTGTAATCTCATCTTCTGCACAGAGTGAATTATCCCAATCTGTGTTCATTTCATGAGAAGGTAATCCACTTTATAAGGCCACTGGCCATTTGCAGTGACAGAGTGAGAAATGGTCAATGAGGTGGTAACACAATCAGTTGAACACACGGCGGGACTAGTTTATCAGGAAGAAGCACACATATGTTGCTGATAAGAGAGGTGAAAACCATAAAGGAATCCATTTCTTTATCACAGAACTATTGAGAGGAGCAATTTCAGCAACATGAGTGAGGACAAATAGAAAACTTTAAATGATTTGATATTTCAAGCTGCGTCAACCCTTGATCTGAGAACAACTGAGTTCGGCACAGATCTGCAAGGTCTGCGATTCTGTATGTTCTGCACTTAAAGGCAGCAGGAATAAATCTCAAGAATGGAATAAAGAAAACAGCCTGGTACTTCGTTTGATCCATGATCTGTTACRGTTAACGTAGCCCTGTGTTTTTTTATGGGGTGTGAAAGTTGCTTGTTCAAGTTAAAAAAAATTAAAAATGGAACTCAAATCTCTACAGGGAAAAATTTAAAGTTTTCTAGGAAAAAAAATAGGATGCTAAACTTTGTTTTGGGTAAGGTTTTAGGGTCTTATATCTGTTTTTAAAATGAAAAAAATTGAAAAACCAAAAAGTACATGGACACAGTAAGAACAAAGCTGCAAGTTTAGAAATAGTACTTAAGTGCAAAGGCAATTATTGCATTACCAAGATAATACTGGCCAAATGTTTTCTGTGCAATTTTTTTGTCATTGCAGAGATGCAACCCTGCATCCTGAACATACTTTCTATGCCTACTTGCAGCTCACTTGGACAAAATCAGAATGCATCTATGGGTATCACATAGGTGCTGGTTGTTTCCCTAACCTTGTCAAAATCACAGTCTTAGCTTAGACATGAAGACGGTGTAGGCTAGATCGTCTTCATTCTCAAAGACCAAATTCATGAACCAAGCTCCATACCTTGAATATGATGCTTCATTTCTAACCACAATTCCCTGAGCTTCACCAAGGACCTGGATATGCTCCCATCACAACAATAATCKGCCAATATCTTGTGATGGACATTTTGTGCATTTTCAAAACTGTAATGGACCCATCACGTTGTTTTACACATGATTAATTACCCACTGCATTCATGATTTACTCCTAAAGGCTTTGCCAAAATTTATGTTGTGGTATGATCATCATCCAATGAAGGGAGTCTTAGTACGAGCTATACCGTAGTTTCCTGCAGTGGTCGGTGTTTTAGGTCCTACATCAAAGATTAAATGAACGTGAATGGTTGTTTTTTCAAAAGCAGTTAATAAAAAAACCATCAAATATGTTATTTATATTTACCACACTGTATGCTTGTTTTGTCATTTTGTCTTTTGTGTTTTCTTTCTGCATAGATCAAGGCCTTGATCCAAAAATAAATAAGTTTATGTTTTAAAGGTTTGAATGGGATGACAGAGGAATGAGGAACTGTTAAAAAAAGTTAATACTGATAATCTTTAAATTCTGTTTTTGGAAATACCCAATAGATGTCTGGCAGCTTGACAATGCAA
>NW_013952635.1:771060-779261 GCF_001266775.1 Austrofundulus limnaeus
CACACACACACACACACACACACACACACAATCTCAAAGACACCATTCAGCCTTTCAGAAATACCATTAACAAAATTTCTATGTAGCATTTACCCCTAAAAGCTTTCCTTATTTTGGTGCTTCTCAATATTTTAGTCCACGCTTTAGTCTCAGAAGCTTTGCAGGATACATTTTCACACTGTGACGTTTCCTAGCTYCATATTTTGAGAATGGCATAGACATCTACGACTTAAGTCATTATGAAAGTTTTTGAAATTGCACACGTCCTGATAATCCCCCATATTTTCCCTCCTTAGCCTGTGAGCTTTCTGACATGACTATAGGATTAGTGACTCTGTCCTGCTGAAAGCCCACCCTATTTGTGATCCCCAAAKATGACCCCCCACACATACCAGCGCTGTAAACAACAGTCTTTTTACCACCTGGCCAACGTGATTGTTATTTTACTCTAACAGCAGACATAAAAATGTGTTGCCCTGTTAAGCAGGGAAGTACGGAGAAACTAAAATAAAATAATAAAAAAATAAAGTTGAATCAAAGTTGAGAACTCAGCTGRGGAGACAGATCTGTGGAGTGCAGTTGCCATAGTCGCCAGTCACTAACAGTAGGACTTAAAAAACCTTGGACTAACAAGTTTAGCTTTAAAAAGAATGTGGAAATGTGTCTGTTTTCTATATTTGCTAGAAATGTGTGTCTGTATTATTAGCAGAGTTTCTACAACAAATATGACTGTTACATCTACCATATATTACTCAAAATCTCTCTAAATACCCCAAATTTAAAGTTGGACCATGATGAAATTACTGCACTTTCTGTTGCAGGAGGTAATGGTAAGCAAATGGTGTTATGTGCAGCTCCCAACAGTGCCATGTTCATACATTTATGCAAAATAATATCAAATCAAGAGACGAGAGCACTTTTCTTTCAGCCAAGCCAGCTGCTTTAGGATAATTAAACTATAAATTAGTCACAAACCACAAAATTCAGTCCCTAATCAAACAATGCAATTTGGCAGGATGTTTGTATGGAAGCACTGGATTTGAGGTACCAAGGGTAAATACAGTCATGATGTAAAAGGACAATGCAGTGCAACAACACAATTAGCTAAATGATACTTATTTGCATTCTCATCAAGTAGTGCAATTTGCTGCATTGTAATCAGCTGGATCTGAAAAGATGAAGATTGTATTCATATCTACTGCTGTAAAGTCTGAGAGAGGAAACTAGACATGTTCATATTTCTTTGCAGCGTACTACAACTTGCAGGTTTTTATTCAACTAATCTTGCATGGAGCCTGTTGTAACATTTAGATCGTCACATCTTTTAAGTTGTCGTAAAACTGAAAGAGGGATTTCCACACAGTGTGGTGTAATTTAGGATAAAACATCTTTTTATCCCTCATCAGGTTCGTCATGTTCTAATAGTATCAGATTACAGATAGTCAGTATTTCAAACACTGAAACATCATTTGAGCTTTAAGAGACAGCCCCCTCAGAACAACCCGTGAGAGCTTAGAAAATCTACAAGAAAGGGATTTTGGGGGGATATTAAGTCTTGTTTCTGCTTGTCACTATCTCACACTGTCAGCTTGCAGCTGTGTTTCTGATTCCTCWTTCCACCTGGTACTCTGTGCCCTGTCAGCAATCAAACATTCAATACAGAATGTGTAACCTTGCGCAAAATACAAGAACTGAAGCAATTAAAAATGAGAAGGGAGGTATTTTTAGAGAAATGAAAACCGGTTCAGCAAGGGCATCTAACAGAATAGCTTTCCCAATCAAAGACTTAAATGAGCTGAAGTTCATTGCTACTTTTAAAGACCAAGTTGTCTATGCTCTGTTTCATGTAACTTTTTCTTAAGCTTGTTTGCTTTAGACAGTCCCAAGTCTACATTTATAGCCAGTTTACTATAATATAGCTGCCAACTTCCACTATATATTTTTAAATTTCTGTAAGGTCCACCTATTTAAATGCAGTTCCAAATTATATCTTGATTTTGCCTTAAATAAACTAAAGTAGAATTGCCATTTTACCACTGGCAATATTGACCCAAACTTCACAGTAAAGTGGCTTTCCTTTGCTTTAGTAATTGCACTCCACAGTGACGGCCCACAGTCTGACTGGAATCAAAGCAAGCAACTGAGTGATAAACTTTAGGGGGCATCCCTGCCTGTCACTGGTGTTTAATCCAACTTCTTCCTTGTTTCTCCTCTCATTTCTTCTAATTTTTCTTCTCTCGCCATTCTCCTATTCTGCCTTTTCCTGCCCTGCTGCTCTCTTTTCTGTTTCTATCTCCTTTGGCCAAYGCCTGAACCAGGTGACCATCTCTGTTGATGGTATTTTGACCACCACGGGCTACACTCAGGAAGATTACACCATGTTGGGATCTGATGACTTCTTTTACATTGGAGGAAGCCCCAACACTGCAGACCTGCCTGGATCACCAGTCAGCAACAATTTCATGGGCTGCCTTAAAGATGTAAGTTACTTTTCATGATTGTGAAATCTGAGGTATAAATTTTAACCATGWAGCCATCGTTCTATTTGCTGTGAATTATTTTGTCCTGAGTATCAAAAAATGTGTAACCACATCAGTATCGGTACAGTTTAACCCATTCCTCCTTTACACTGGATGTCAACCAATCTATCCTTTCAACCACCTATGTGATTTTTTTTAAAAACATGGCTTGATTGAGGGAAATTTGGAAAACTCAGTCTGAAAGCAATATTAAAACTGCTCTGCTTTTAAGACTCATTTTATGTGTTTCCAGCTATTTTTCATGCCTTCAAAATCCTCTTTACTCCCGACTGCACTCTACACGTTAACAGCATGTTCCCCTGACAGTGTTACCACATACTCCCACAATCACACCATGCCCAGGAGCCACATCAGGGTGTCAGGGCACAGCTACATTCTAGAAGTTCACACCCCACTAATGCCCACACTATCATGWATATCATTTCTGATACAGGTTGTTTCCATATTCTTGTCACAATCATGGCTGGTGCATATACTGTAGATGCAGGGCCACTTGCACCTATTGCCAGTCCTGCTTTAAATTAGCTTTAACCAAACCATGTTGGTGTACATGGTCCACATCATAGATACAGTGCTACTACTGCTACCATGCCCTCTAGAAATGCTTCCACCATATTGAGAAACCAACATATTCTTGCTACATTGGTTGTGWCCATGCCTAAAAGTCTATACAACATATCACAACCTATCACRTRAGATGAGGAGTCCTGTGTTCTCTATATACATCTGAAGACCCTCACCAAGACTGCAACRATTCCAGTTCTAGCTGTTTTATTTAGTTTTTACATTGTGATAGCCATCCAGTTTGAAGCAGGCCTTTATAAGTGTGTTTACAGTAGTCCCACAGGCAAGAATTTCAAGTCTTCAAAATCTCAAGGACATCTTTTGTTGTGGAAAAGACATTGCAAATATGATACAAAGCTATATTACAAATGCAACACGGTTGCAGTTAAAACCTGTTTGACTGTAGTAATGTGTTTCTCACACATTGATATGAGCACACTTCTCATGACTGACAGTCTCTTGAGAATTATCCATGTGGGCAGACATAACTTCCCATATGTTGGCGAGGGAGATGTCAGATGTACAACATTCTGAATTGCTTCCAAGTGCGTGTTTTCCTCCGTGCTTTCTTCTGCACTTTCTAACCTCAGAGTAGACGGAAGATTTCCACAGAAAATAAGCAGACAAAAAGAGGCTGGTTGAAAACAGGGATAATCAGGTTTTATATTTACCATGCAAAAAGGAATTATACAAACCATACCGCCTTGGATGGATATGTGAAGGACATATGCATAGAGAAAACTTATTTCTTTGACTGTATTGACTTTTATTCCTCTATGGCTTTACCTCATGATTGAACAAGCTGTCACGAGGACCAATAACAACGTAAAGTATTGTACTCTTGTAAATGTAATGACTGCTATAGAGGGAACACAACATGGTGCCATCTTATTTTCTCATAAAACCTTGCTGATTGAATAAGTAATTACTTTTGCCATCACTTTTAATGGATCACTCAGTAATCACCCTATCTCTAACCTAATTATGCCTGTAGAATTACATTTTCATTATTTGGGTTGCTATTGGAAGGTTCCCCGGTGGGTCCTTAACTTCCCAAGGCGTTTAACTATCCTCTTTCTCATCACGACAAGGCAACAGTCAGTGTACAGACATGGAGAAAGGGGTGGGGTCTGAATAGAKAGAAAACACAGCTATCAGTAACAAATAGAGGTGAAAGTGAAAAAWAGAGGCATACAAAAATACAGCTGGGATGTCCCAACTATACGGATTTTTCAATAGAAAATTATTCACATTGAGGTTTATGATTACCAAAGTTACCTCCGCCAAGAGAGGAGGTAATGTTTTCGGTCACGTCTGTCTGTCTGTCTGTCTGTCTGTCTGTCTGTCTGTGGAAAAATTACTCAAAAACTTTTGGACAGATTTTCATGAAATTTTTACCACAAGTGGGTATTGGCCAAAGGAACACACCATTATATTTTGGTGATGATCCGGATCACGGTCTGGACCCAGGAACAGCCAGTCAGTTTCAAGGAAGCTGACCGTAGACGTCCRATCACATCGGATCATCGTAGACGGGTCAACCCCCAACTGTAGACATCCAATGGGATTGCCTGAAGCGGTGTAGAAGTCCAATCACAAAGGAGCATTGAAATATAACTTTAGACCGAATTGTTTTTAAATAAGAAAACTTACTGTTTGAAGTTACTTTAATGTAACAACAGATCATTTTCAAAATACATTGGCCTGCGCGTCCTAACAATTTTGTATTTTGTGTTTACGTTTTTGGAGTTTTCCCCCCCACCTGTATCGGAAAGGTAAGCTAGCTAGCTGTAATTTATTACGTGTTTAGTCATTGGAAAGCACTTGTACACAAACAAACATATGACTAAAAATGTAATAAATCACACACAAAACAARCACACACACTCACACGCAAACATACAGTCTTGGCRGAGGTTTGCGCTCTCCGAGTGCTTCTAGTTTTTCCATGTAACATGCACTTTAAGAATAATGTGACCCCATTTTTTTAGCTTAAAAAGCATAAAAAATGTAATCCTCTTGTAGAATGCTACCCCTAATTTCATACATACTGCAGGATGTTTCAGCCTTGAGTACTCTCTCTGGTGGGAACGCATTATTTGGGGACACACACATGTGGGCATGTTTGGCAAAACCTGCAGAGGTGGAGCAGCACGAGCATTTAGCTCCACATCTTGCCGAAAATGATCCATTCCCAGAGCAGAAGATCAGCTCTTAAATTTGCAAGATGGACTTGTGAGCCTTCAAACGTGCAACTAATGTTCATGTCTTTTTTGTGATTAACAAGAAAAAAAATTTCTCTAACACTGAAACAACTACAGTTGCTTATATGCATTGCTATGTGTGACGTACAGCAGAAGGGAGGAAAAAAGTGATGCAATATTTCCGTTATATTTGAGAAAATGTTCAAACTTATTGTGGTAGTGCATTAGAAACAAATAGGTCAAAATTKAATCCTGCGTATAATATGATCCCTCAACTTTATAGATGGTTTTTGGGGTTAAATTTTTCACATTATACACAAATAAACACAGTATATACATTGAAAACTGAGCCATAGTTTAGTACAAGTAATGATTTGTGTGAAACCTAAGTTGTTAAAAGGAATATTAAGCATGATGTGGCTGAGAAAACGTGAAGGAAAAGTAAGGGGTTTAAAACTCCATAATAATGCGTCCTGCCAGAACTTACAGTATAAACAATGTTTTGTGCTTGGGGTTGTTTTAAGACAGCAGCAGTCTGCATTGGAAATGGCTCTGCTCAAACAGACTWGCTGCTAGCTTAGCTCCCTGACAGAACTTCTGCCTGATCTCCCAAACTCATTTTGCTCCAGGTGATTTCTACACCAGGTGAGATTCTGCTTACAGATAACAGCTTCACAGAACATTAATTCAAAAAAAGTCCAAACTTTCTCTTTTAGGAGAAGTTGGTTTCAAAGCATGTGTTGATAAGCCATACAGATGTTTGATCTGGACGTGAGCTTACTGGAAAATTGAGCCTGGACTGGTAAAGCAGTGATTCCCAACCAGGGGTACGTGTACCCCTTGGAGTACGCGAGCATATTACAGGGGGTTTGTGGAAAAATTTCACAGGTGTGTAAAAAATAAAACTAAAAATAGGACTGAGATATGCAGGATCCTGTTGTTTTGGCAATGTGGAAAATACAAATGGAGTCAAGAAATTGACACAAAATGGAATCCTGCATAAAACATGGAATCTGACGGAATTTGCTCATTTGGGGTATTTGATGTATTTTGGACGCTGCTGCTTCCTGCACCTGCCACTACCTGGTTTATTTAATTAATTACTTAGTTCCTTTCAAGGCAACATATTTATTTTGTGTTTAATTTGAACTGAAAACAATAAAATGCCTGAGAATTAAACATTCTAGGGAGTTAGATAAATAATTTTCATTTAATAATCAGTTGTTGTACATTATAGTTTTGGAGGATTATCACTACATTTGAAAGAGAGGGGTACTAGTGGTATGACAAAATGGCTCAGGGGGTACACACGTCTAAAAAGGTTGGGAACCAGTGTCCTAGAGTGTGAGCTTTATGGCTTCTGATTTTCAGTTGCGGTCAAGCTCTAATGACTTCATGAGCTGAGCTGAGCTGAGTCAGAAAGGCAGCGATGACAAAAAAAGGCATTGAGAAAACCTGCAATCAGAGAGACTTAGAGCACCAGGTAAAGTAGCTCTGCAGTTACTGAAAGTAAAGAGGAAAGTGAGTGGTGTGGGGAGTAGACAGCAGTCTGTTTCATCCTGATCTAGTTCTGTGCCACAGCTTGGATTATCGGTGGCGTTATGGTCCGGGGCAAGGCTTTCATGCTGCCACCGTGGTCAAATGCCTTTGATACGCTTGGCCAGCACCCCCCAGGCAGCACAAATCTAAAGGATGAGCACAGCAGAAGGAAAAGAAAAAAGGCACCAAATGAAACACTGCAATCCTGTGAAGTTTTACATTTAGTGTGTGTGCGTTTCATACGTGTTCAAAGTCACCCACATGCTATGATCATACACTGTGTGATGTATATATGTGTTTTCTAGCCTCTCAGTCAGACAGGTGGAGCGTGAAATCAGGTTTCTCTTTCCCTCAGTCTTGTTTCCACAAACTCTTCTTCTGTGTGTCACCATCTGTCCCTCCCCCGAAACCTCCGCTGCTCTATTACTCTCCCAGTCACTGACCTTGCTATCACCCATTTYACACCACCTTCTCCATCAGTCTCTCCCCCTACTTGTCCTTGTCACTCTTTGCGTATTTTCTCCACCCCTCGTCTACTCACTTCCTTCTCTTTCTCTCTCTGCTTCTCATCTTCCCTTTCTCAGAGGCAGTTTTATGTAATTAAGTCCAAAGTAGCACTGTTGGTACACCAGCTTTGCCATCCTGACGGCCAAATTAAAAATTGATTTCTTCGATTGATTCCATACTCTGGGTGAACGCTGTTGGCCTCATCTTTGCCCTCACTTGCTTTTACTCTTCTTTTTCTCCCTCTTTCACATCATGGCTCCATCTTTTCATCCACAGCTTCCTCCTATTCTCAGTTTTTTTGTTCCATAAAATGTACTGGTGCCATCCATCATGCTGACTTACAGCTACCTACCGCAAGTCAACATTCATTGAGATTTTGTCTTTGGCAAGATACAGTGCCTACACAAGCTGTTTCTTGCTTTTCCACCCATTGTTTTTATATCACAAGTAAAACTATTTCTGGTGCAAACATAGTAATACTGGCAGGGCATCACAAACTTCCAGTAAAGGCTGACTTTAGGTATGATTTACATATGTAATGGTGTAGCCAAAGCTTTACAATCTCCACTYGTGACGTCACGCACRTCATTATCTGCTGATCTCTCAAATGATCGTCTAATTGACGTGGATTCTCTGGAGATTCAATGGTAATATCATAACTGAAAAAGAAATTCAGAGAGATAATTTTGACATCCAATGTCAGGAATCCCAGGAAAGTTCAGTTGAAATGTTGGCTGGAGGATTAAGGTCTTCAACAAACTTGGAAAGCAAGTTATTGTCCAAAAACGTGATGCTTTTACCAGTGCCTTCTACTTTTTGTTTGTTGCATATAGTGTGTGTGTGTGTG
>NW_013952635.1:780993-782021 GCF_001266775.1 Austrofundulus limnaeus
GGGTGGTCCTGTGTTGGTCTTTTACCTCAGATAAAATTTTTGGAGTAGATGTAAATTCATGGTTGCAATTTTCTTCTTTTTTTTCTTTTTTTTTTTTTTTTTTTTTCTTTTTGGTCAAATTTAGCTCATCTCATCACTTGAATCCAGCATCTTAGCTTAGGAAAAGGGACAAAAAAATACTCCTTCCATGATGTGGGTAAGATGGCTGTATCCCAGTATACTGATACAGGAAGCACATTTTGTGGTCCTCCCTGTAGAATTTGATGCTGTTTTCCCAAAATTGTTTAAGTTTAAACAGCCAAACTGTGCAATGTAAATGAAACCAATGGTACCAGAGTTTGCACATATAAGGGTGTTAAGTAGATGTAGTCATGTGACTAGTGTTTTAAACAGTGGTGGGCACCAGTCCGCTAAAGCGCAAATCTGCTAATTGCGGACCTAATCGTTTCGTTTGCACTTTAGCAGTCATACTAATTTTTAAAATTCATAAGCAGATTTGTGCTTTCTAAAATTAAAATGCAGTACCGCTAATAACTAATTATCTACCAGTCATCTTTATCTTGAACAGCGGAAGGTATGGCTGTCAATGAATCACAATGCACATGATCTATGCAACAGCACCCCTCCCAGATAAATTTGCTTATTGGAAACATATACATCCTTGCAGACAGTTGGGCCCTTTCCCAATCAGTGGCTCCTTCCTCACCCTACTCCCTACGAACTACACTCGCTGTGAAGCCCCCTCACAGCTGAACTGAGTCCACTTGATGGCGCTGTATACACCCTCCTCTTTTGAGATGGGCTCTCCTAACACCACCGGAACAGGAAGCTGTCATCACCATGGTAACAGTCCAAGCTCTGGAAGTGATTGAATGCAGGAGAACAAAAGCTTTTTTAATAGACCAAAGAAAATATTTAATTAGGCCCACATTTTAGAGAGTTTTCAGATATGACTGTATTTGTAACAAACAAAGTTTGATAACTTGTCAAAATATTGCACTTTTAACATTTTTTAAAATAATTTATTT
>NW_013952635.1:782753-784869 GCF_001266775.1 Austrofundulus limnaeus
TGCTTCTTTAATGAAAAATCTACAACAAACAAAAGAAAAAGACAAAGAAGCAGCCGAACTAGCAATCCTCAACAACCTTTTAATTTTTTACACCAGGAACCAAAGTTTGGTTTCAGGAAATCACATCCCCAGCATTCAGTGATTGTAGGATTAAGCTGTACAAGGGTTCATACACTGCTAGTTGGCAGTGTTGTACATGTATTGTACATGAATTGTTGCCAGCTAGTAATTGTCAAATTGAACTTGCGGTTTAAAATTAGCTTCTGCTAATTTTTCTATGGCATAAGCGTTTTTGAAGTTGCAGACTTAAATTTTTTCATAAGAGCTTTAGAAATTGTGGAGCTAAGTTTTGGGTTAGCGCTGTCCACCCTTGGTTCTAAATATAGCCTGAGTGAAGATTGCCATTATGTGTTTTTAAGAACAAATAATTTATTTAAGCTAAAGTTGACACTAGAAATAAGTATGAATGAGGCTTTTTGCATGGAATTTGCCTGTTTTCCCTGTGCATGCATTGATTTCCTCCTGGTACGTCAGTTTCCTTCCACRAACCAAAAACATACARGTTAGGTTATTTGGTCACTAACTTGTCAGAAGGTGAAACTATGAACGGTTGTCTGTCTTGTTAATTATTATATGGCCCTGTGATGGACTGACAACCTGCTCAGGGTGTACCCTGCCTGTCATACATTGGCTGCTAGAAATAGGCACCAGCTCTTCAACAACCATGCACAGAAAAGTGGGTAAATAAAATAGATAAATGAATGAAATTAAACGAGAGGGATCCTGGCTGAAGCTCTTTAATACCGTCAGAAAAAGTTTAAAACGTCATTCAGATTTGAAAATTTCAATATACTGTATTGAAATAACAAGTTTTTATTGCCTGTGTCAATCATATCTTTTAAGTGATAAAAAATAGGCATAAAGATGCTGAGTGAGTAGAGTTTTCAGAAAATAAAGAATAGGTAAGTAATATGCTTTAAAGATGAACATGTAGAAATTTTATTTTAAAACAGACATCAAATGTGAAACAAAACATAATACTACTTAACAGTTGATAATTTGTGCCTCAACCGAARAAAAGCATGTTTTGTTTTATAGATTATGTAAAGTTGATTTAGACATTCCTACCATCAGAACATACATTGTTATCTCATCTGTTGGTCTCTTAATGTGAAAAGTTGGTAGAGAATTATGTTGACAAGCATACTTAACAATAGAAAAAAAGTATTTTATATAAAACATGATGGACATTTGGAGAAAACTGACCTTTTATAGTTTTCTATTTTTATTCAGTTACTGATGCTGTGTTTTATTTAATTTTCATGCTTAGTAAAGAAGTAGMAGAAGTGGTGCTTAGTGTCATGGTGTGTGTTTTTGGTTTTATTATTTCAGCTTAATTCCTATGTCGGGTGTCAAACACATTTTCACAGAGGGCCACATGAGCGGTATGGTAGTAATTAACTTTGATGTTTCCTGTTTAACTTTGAATAAACATGTAGCATCATGCTCCTTGTCTCATTGTGGAACAGTTAACAAACAAAACTGAGCTCTACAAAGTATTTTGTGCATAGAAGCAGGGTTATGTGACCTCTTTAAATGCTGAAAATGAACCACGTGTATAACTGAGTAAATGTAAAAATAAATAATATAACCCTTGGAAATGTTATCTTTAGTTTAGTTACAAAGTTACAAAAGTATTTCATGTTCAGAAATATAATTTAAGACAATATTCTGTGTAGGCTACTGTACTTAAAAAATGTCTTTGAGATTACTGCATTATCATGAAAAAAAGATTAAAAAACTTTCTTAAAGTTTTCACAAATTCAAACAAATTGCCTACTAAAAGAAAATCACATAAGTATTTTTTCCTTCCTAAATTCCCTGTTCTTCCTATCTTCTCTTCTGCAACAAACCATATTTCCCCACTAACACCTTAAGCCAGTCAGATTCACGCCTTATTAGCTGCCAGTTTTACCATTATCGTGGCTAATTACCAAGACTAATTCTAGCTAATGATGATATTATGAAATGTACAATATGTCACACCATGACCAATGTAAAAGATAATCAAAGCAGTCTTTTTTTTTTTTGATCAAGGTCTTTTTATTATTATTTT
>NW_013952635.1:785173-789855 GCF_001266775.1 Austrofundulus limnaeus
ACTATAACATGTTTCACACATGTTGAGGACAAATACATATTTTGAATATTTTTTGCCAAACTGTGTCTGATATGGATTCCTCCAAGTCCTAATCAAAGCAGTCTTAAGTTAAAAAAAAACAACTTTAACTTATTTTCTGTCTTACTGAGTAATATGTACCCGGGATTTGTGTGGGGCTAACATGGTCAAAAGAGTAGGAATACAGGATGCAATGTTCTTGAAGGAAAGAAAAGGTAAGTTTAGAAGGCACTTGAAGGTTACATTTTAACAATGAAATAATGACAGCACTTGCTACACAAAGTACTGTTAAAATTATGAGCCAAATTCCCCAGGGCCACATTTTAAATGCAAGAAAATGTGGAAACGAGCCAATAAATCCCAGCAAAGGGAGACTTCCACCCAGTAACTCTGTGTGAATTCCATGTACTTGAATTATTTTGATAATATGAGACTAAAACTTGTTTTGGTGGTTGCAGCTCACTATGATCTCAAGAGGTTGTTTAATTGGAAGGTTGTTGATTTAATTCATAGCTTCCCCGGTTTCTTCATCAAAGTGTCAGTGGGTGAGATACTGAACTATTTATTGCTCCTTATGTGTTTCTCAATTGGAAGCCACTTTCAGTAAAAACATCAGCTTAATAAATGCATTTTAAAGTAATATATTATGGAAGTATGGAGAAGATGTTTCTCTTGTAAATATTTCTATTTAGTTAATTTTAAAAATGCAAATGTATTTATGTGTACTTTGTCAATGCATCCCATAAAGTGAGGAGATYTGTGAAATGTATTTGGCCTATAACAAGTGAGAAACAACAGAGTGGCAGCTAGACACCCAGGAAGCAGTTGCTCAAGGACACCATGATACTCTATGTGGGTTTGGCAGGGAGTTGAACCTGTGACCTTATATCTGATCATAGTGTCTTATCACATTGCATCACAKTGCAAAAATTATATTGTATCATATAATGTATTCCATCAAATATATCAACTCATATTTGGTCATATTGCATTGTTTCTTTTACAATATTACATATCCTATTATATTGCATTGTATCACATCTTATTTTGCATTGTGTTGTAATATATATCTACACATCTTGTCATAATCAACCACGTTTTTGTGGTTGTATTGTACTGTAAAGCCAATGAGACCTTTTACCTGAACTAAGTTTTCTGYTGGGGTCATCCCTATGTTCCTTGGTACCCATRGTCCCTTCWACACAYGWATTGCCTTCTAGCAGTTCCCATCGATTCAGGGTTGRCCAAATGTGTGTCCATTTCAAATTCTAACCTCATTTTTGGATACATCTCCTTGGTGGTTCCAGGCAGATCAAGCAGAGTTTTGTGTGCAAGTGATTTTGACATCAGCAGCAGTAACTGCTGCCTCRTGGATTGACTAAGCCAAAGTGGTACATGCAAACTCCTCCCAGAAAGAGGCACCAAACTTTTTATCTGTTTAGGAGACAAGCACATATAGGTAGAGCTTGACTGAGCAGTCCTGACAAAAGTGGCAGCCCGTGCGATAACAAACGCACTTAAAAACAGTGTCTCAATAAATAAAGGAACCACCACTGGACAATAAAACCGCAATGGTCAAAACTGCCTGCTTGACRGTCCACCCACAGAGTGAAGGACATACGTTGGAGCATACACTTGAATAGAACTGAACATTAAGTTAGACTTTACAATGGACAWGGGGCTTTTGCTCCATGGTACCCATCAAAAACCATCATCATGGTACCCATGGTACCCTGGTACAATGCATGCACTGTAATTCACTTGTTTTTCATTTGYGRCAAAATACATTTGAAGWGGGAGTCAGGCATCTTTCATGRCTTTGATTATTAACCCAGGTTGGTACCGATGAACATGGGTAYGCATGCCTTTCTTTTTGTTATTTTAAATATATTTTCTAAAACAAATACAAAGTGTATAATAAYCAAATCAAAGCTATTTTCTGTCCAGGCTAAAGAACGACTTTTCAAAGAGGAGACAATGCTAAAAGCAAAATAAATTTTACAGAAACATTRAAGTCGTTTACCATGGTAAACATTTTTTTTAGCATGTCACAATTCAACAAAGCACAYCTGCTGCCAGGATATTTTTCAAAACCAGAACAATCCCCCTAATTCTGCATCTTAAATATATGCAGAACAACAAAATATCTAGAAAAGCCTTTTTTTCAGCTTTGACTTCCAGTGATTTTTGCGTAGGTGTGGGAGGAGAGTAGAAAGTGCCACATGAAGAGAAAAAAGCCTTCTGAGAGACCTCAGCTGGTTCAYGCTATTACCTTGAAGATGCCCTCTGAAAAGCTATGTACAGAGTGTTCAGCAAATAAAAGCAAAACTATGACAGACAAGAAGACTCGGCTTAAAGCTTCTAATTCATTCTGAACTCACGCAGGGAGAGACGGAGACGCACACGCTGARCACAAACAATGGTGCTGCAGCGTATTTCATCAAAGGCTGTTGACAACATTTGCATTAATGCCGTGGGCAACAATCACTTTTTTTGGATTTTCCCCTGGAGCTTTTAATTGTTTATGTCAATGTAATGTGTCTATTTACTTACACTCCTGAGCTACATKTCATGTACAACATCCATTGTGTTTGTACACGTTGAGTATTTGAGAAGACGTTAGGAGTTTGGACAGTGTTAATCAGAGATCAGTGCACTTMTGGAGTGTGATGTGCACCAACACAACCCTGGCTCTGATTGTTAAAATGAGTGGATGTCTTGGGCTGAAGTGGTCACTTAATATTTTAGTTTGAACTTTGTGGAATGAAACTATCAATCAGTCCTTTTTTTTTTCTTTTAGTAATTTAGATTTTACTTTCCTAGGAAAACAGTTTTCTTTAGAATGACTAATGTTGTTAATGTTTACTGAATTTCCTGAAAATGTTTGTTTTATTTAGTCTAATTTAATGTAGTTAATTTGTCATTTTTTAATTAGCAGTTGTGTTTCATTTATACCCAGCTTTAATTTGTGGATTATTGTTTTCTCCTTAGGTGGTGTACAAGAACAATGACTTTAAGTTGGAGCTCTCCCGGCTGGCTATCGAGCGTGACCCTAAAATCACGCCAAATGGCGATCTGGTGTTCCGCTGCGAGGATGTGGCAGCTCTGGATCCCGTAACGTTCGAAACCCCAGAGTCCTATATTTCTTTGCCCAAGTGGAACACCAAGAAGACGGGTTCTATCTCTTTCGACTTCCGCACCACGGAGCCCAGTGGCCTGCTGCTGTTCAGCCATGGGCGCCCCCAGGGTCCAAAGGAGCAGAAGCCTGTTAGGGAGCTGAAGACTGATTACTTCGCCATGGAGCTTCTGGATGGATATTTATACCTGCTGATCGATATGGGCTCTGGAAAAACAAAGCTCAAAGCGAGCAACAAGAAGGTCAATGACGGGGAATGGTGCCATGTTGATTTCCAGAGGGAAGGAAGGAAAGGTGAGGTGGGGGAATGGGGGTGTGTTTGTGTCATTAAATGTGTCACACTACAATCAATTTAGAATCAAACACTTTATTACTCAGCTGAATAACTACAGTCATAGGAATATACTGTACTGTATATTTTCCCCATTCTACACCTCAGAATGCTGTAAATGGTTAAAAGTATTCAAATCTAACAACAGAGAGCAGATTCCAGCATGTCTTTATTTATTTATAATAAAAAATGAAGCCAAAAAGGAAAAAGTAGTGCATTTAAAACTAAGTCCAAGTGTGGACTTAGACTGAACCATTGGAACATCCTGATTCTTAAATTGCTTCAGCCTTTGGACACCAGTGTTTGTCTAGTTGTGTACTGACCAAATTTGGTATGAGCTTAAGATGTTGAAAAGATGGCTCAAGATAATTTTGGTATTGACTTGATCAACGTGCCCAGGTCCTTCGGCCCAAATCATTAACCTTTCACCACCGTGCCTAATGTGTGGGGTGTTTGAGTTGATATATAGTTTGTAATTCACCAATCATTGTGCTGTGCATTATGGCTAAACATATCTGTTTTGGTCCCATCCATTTAAAACAAGTCTTGTTTTTTTTTAATGGAACAAAATGGCCCCATTTACTCAAGCCTGTCATAATTCACAAATCTGCACATGATATATTAAAACTAATTGCGCATTTTATGACAACATGGGTTGATGTTTTCATTTTGCTTTAATGTCATCGATTCATTAATTATTTAATCAATATATCAATGTATTGTTAAACCCGTATGTTCTAGGGCAACTGACAAAACTGTTATAGAGCAGCTCACCGCAAAGTTTAGACCTTACTGTTGTATACTTTAGCATATAGAGAACAAAAAATACCATTTTATTGGATTAGAATTGCACAGTGTGACAGATTTGTCACTCTCCATGACTAAATTGATTTTGACATGGTCTAGGGCGTTTTAAAAATTGAGTTAATGTTACCCACTTCAATAACAATGCAACATGCGACACTTCCTGGTGTATATTTATTTTTTAAAGCTGTGTGAAGTCTTGAAATGCCTTCACCTGTAAGCGGGCTCAAACAGGAGCATAAATACAGTATGTGGTGTTGGATGAATGATCTGTAGGTGAGCACCTTGTGGACATGATATCTCCTCTTAATGGTGTCCTATAATGAGCAAGTGTGTGAATGAGCCTTGGTGTGTGTGTGTGTGTGTGTGTGTGTGTGTGTGTGTGTGTGTGTG
>NW_013952635.1:790449-791616 GCF_001266775.1 Austrofundulus limnaeus
GTGTGTGTGTGTGTGTGTGTGTGTGTGTGTGTGTGAGTGTGCTCGTGCGTGCGTGTGATCTCAATGCTGCTTCTGCTGTAATTGGCTTTTAATAGAAAATTAAGATGAAGTCATTAATCACAGAAAGCGAGAGGGGCCTTTTGTTTCACCCACTCCCCGCTGCATTCTGCTTCCCTTCTTTTCTATTTAGCCTATTATAGACACATTACACACACAGGCGCTCACACAGTCCACTGCTATTCATTCGGTCTCGCTTTGCTGTATGTCCTTTTCAGTTCCGTGCCCTGAAATTAGCCGCTCACTCATTCATCCACTTGATCTCCCACCTGCACAGCCACCTATCCGTACCATCTTTAATCATTTTCTCTGTCGTTGTGCGTCATGAAGGCAACCAAATCTCTTTCCAAATAAAGGATGCATGAAGTAAACCACAAACATTACAGGCCTAGCATCCAATAAAGGAATGCATATCGACTGTCAACTTTAATGCTAGAGACAAAGATCATCTGATGTAAAAGACTCACACTATTGGGCAGTTTTGCAAAAATCATGGGTGATATGTTAGCACCCAGAGTGTATGTTGGAGATGACCCTCAACTACTACCACACTTATTTCAGAGGTGGGCAGTAATGAAATAAATTTACTTGAGTACCGTACTCAACTACAGTATTTGAGAATTTGTGCTTTTTTTCTAAACGTTTTGCTTTTAACAATAAAACCATACAGTACTTTTTACTCCACTGCATTACTCTAAAGGTTTTAGTTACTAGTTACTTTTCTTGTCTGCCATGTTTGTGTAGTGTGTTTATTTTGTTCCACTGACACACTGTAAAATGATACGCTACGCCCCTATAAAGTAAGTGGCGATAGGCAACTTTAAACTGATTGTGAGGAGAACAATAAGAATATATTTTGACTAGTATTGCCTTATAGGTATGCTATAGATGTACATAGGCTACACATGTTTCATCCCTGTTGCAGGTCTTTGTTTAGATCCATTTAAGACTGAAGTTAGAGCATTTAGACGTTTAGTCCCATTGTTCAATTAATGGATTTCTACCAAATACATGTTACATTGGGCCTCATGCAAGAACATGTTCGTATTCTTATCCTAAATTTCTCTTACTTTTGTTCGTACAAAGGGTTCGTACGAACATGTCACGTCA